>NC_066551.1:10927514-11060014 GCF_024679095.1 Eriocheir sinensis
TAATAATAATAATAAATAATAATAATAATAATAATAATAATAATAATAATAATAATAATAATAATAATAATAATAATAATAATAATAATAATAATAATAATAATAATAATAATAATAATAATAATAATAATAATAATAATAATAATAATAATAATAATAATAATAATAATAATAATAATAATAATAATAATAATAATAATAATAATAATAATAATAATAATAATAATAATAATAATAATAATAATAATAATAATAATAATAATAATAATAATAATAATAATAATAATAATAATAATAATAATAATAATAATAATAATAATAATAATAATAATAATAATAATAATAATAATAATAATAATAATAATAATAATAATAATAATAATAATAATAATATTAATAATAATAAATAATAATAATAATAATAATAATAATAATAATAATAATAATAATAATAATAATAATAATAATAATAATAATAATAATAATAATAATAATAATAATAATAATAATAATAATAATAATAATAATAATAATAATAATAATAATAATAGTAATAATAATAATAATAATAATAATAATAATAATAATAATAATAATAATAATAATAATAATAATAATAATAATAATAATAATAATAATAATAATAATAATAATAGTGTTAATAATAATCAATAGTAAACATAATGCATTATATACATACATAATGACATTGAATAATAGATATATGCAGCTTTTATTGTACGGATAGTATATATTTTTTTAAATGATTTTTAAAAGAATTTAGGTTTGGAAGGAGTTTTATGTGTTGAGGTATTGAGTTCCATAGTTTGGGGCCATTGCATGACAGGGAGTGTTGATATAGGGACAGGGCGTGTGGAGGTACAGTTAGATTGTGGCTGGTACGAGTGTGATAGTTATGGTGGGGTTGCAGTAACATAGTATGTTCACTTTTTGTTTTATACATATAAATACTCATATGAAGTTTATTTAAATTGAAAAGTGTTAAAGTATTTGTTTCTTTAAAGAGTGGTAGTGTGTGTGCGTAATATTCGCTGTTTGCAATAATTCTTATTATTTTCTTTTGTAATCGGAAAAGGGGTAACAGATGGGTTGGGTAAGTATTACACCAAATGGGTATGCAATAACTTAGAATGGCTAAGACATGAGCATCATATATGATTTTCAAAACATAACGAGGCATGTGATCTTTAGTCTTATAGAGTAGGGCAATTATTCTAGATAGTTTAAGGCACATATTTGATATATGAGGTTTGAATGTTAGTGAGTCATCAAAAGTGATCCCTAATAGTGTATGCTGGGTTGTTCTTTTTATTATACTGTAATTGTAAAATAATGGAGGTAGAGATTGTGTATGTTTGTTGGTGAATAGCATATAATAAGTTTTATTTTGATTTACTGTTAATCTATTGCTCACACACCATTTATATAAGATATCCATTTATGGAAACAGAGGGACAGAGGTAGTGTAAAGTAAATAGTAGTAGACAGTATAATGATAGTAGATAGTAATAGTGACCTTAATGGTGTTACTATTACAGTACCGTACTGTTATTAGTAGTGTTTGGCGGGCTTTTTCGTTATCATATATTTTTGCATTTGAGTTGCTTCTTTTAACGCAAAAAAACTTATTACTGTTGTTACTGTTTCGTTCATGATGCTGTTACCACGTGTTGCATTATTTTTACCATCGTTACTATAATTGTACTTGTTATTGCACCTTACACGTATTAGCTTTATTAGCCTGCTGGCGTGAATGTGGCAGAATGAAATATTATACTTGAGCGTTTCTTTGTACTGAACCGACTATGTAATATTTAATTTATTGCATATGTAATTTTTAGAGATTGCAAGAAAGGTGTGACAAGAGATGAGGACAGGAAGAGAAACAATATGACGAAGAGGTGAAGGAGGAGGAAGAAGAGAGAGGAGGAGGAAGGAAAAATGAAATATGCAGACATAGTAGGTCGCTAAAATGGCACTGGAGAGAGAGAGAGAGAGAGAGAGAGAGAGAGAGAGAGAGAGAGAGAGAGAGAGAGAGAGAGAGAGAGAGAGAGAGAGAGAGAGAGAGAGAGAGAGAGAGAGAGAGAGAGAGAGAGAGAGAGAGAGAGAGAGAGAGAGAGAGAGAGAGAGAGAGAGAGCCGTCGCCCACTGGAGGTTTTTGTATCATTGCCACGCCCACCGCCTCAGGTGACAAGCTGTTACCTGGAGGAGGAGCAGGAGGAGGAGGAGGAGAGGTAATGAGATAAAAAGGAGATATAACACAAATGGTCGTCTGGTATTTAAAATAAAGTAAAATAGGAGGAAGAGGGGGAGGAGAATAATGAAGATTTAATAATAGTAGAAGATTAGGAAAAGAACGTAATGCGGAGAGAATGTCGTTGTTGTTATTTTTTGTTTACAGTCAAGGAAGCAGCTCAAGGCCTGAAATAAATGAGATGAAAATGAAAAGAAATATTGAAAAAGAAGGAAAATGGATTAAAATAAACATGAAACAGGAGCAACAACTAAAAAGGGATGAAGAAGAAGAAGACAAATAGTGATAAAAAGTTAGGATAAGGATGAGGAACTAAAAGAGAAGGGAGTTTTAGAAGAAATACATAAAAAGGTGGATAAGAAAAACAAATTTAATAAAGAGCATAAATAACAACAGGAATACAACACACGTGGAGATGGAAGAGGAAAAGTAGAAGGAGGAGGAGGAGGAAGAGGAGGAAGAGGAGGAGGAGGAGGAGGAGGAGGAGTACAAAAGGGTACAAAGGAAAAGCAAACAGCAACAGACCTCTTGGTCTCTTGTTGCTACCATCTACTCTAATCTACGAGTCAGAGACACAGGACGCAAAGGCGAAGGAGGAGGAGGAGGAGGAGGAGGAAGACCTATGCATTAATATACGGTGTTGGGGAAGGGTGGGGGTGCAGATAGATAAATAGATAGAATTGGTAATAACAGCAATATCAACTGATTAAAGAATTACGAAAGCATTATACCTATTAAAATGGTCTCTCTCTCTCTCTCTCTCTCTCTCTCTCTCTCTCTCTCTCTCATATAACAATGAGAGAACACAGAAAAAAAGGGGAAGCGGATGCCGCGCCAAAACACTCGGCCGGCGTCCTGCCATCCCAGACTCGACAAACGCAGCCTTTTCGCTGTCACGGTGTTTACAATTAATTTATTATTCCTGTCTGGAGTTGTTCTGCAGTTGTCTGGAGTCCTTGCCTCCCCGCCTCGGCGGTGCTAGGGGAGCGTCAGGGAGCCCAAGGTCTCCCTGGCGAGCGTCGCAGGGCTTAGGGGTTCCGGCAGGGCGTCTCGGCTCCTCGGGGCGTCCATGGCGGTGCTGTAGATCCTGAGTGTCCAGGAGCGGGGGGAAGGGAGTGTTTGGTGTTGTGTGTTGGTATGGGCGGTCTTTTCTGGGTGAAGGAGGTTCATCTGTATCAACACACAGCACCAAGGAAAGGCGATTTCAGAACAACTCCACGACAGGGATATTACAAATAAAAACACCGAAAAAAGGAAAATAAACTAAAAAACATCAGAAATAGGATAATACAGGAGAGGAATTCCAGGAAATAGATAAGATAGAAGCACAGATGAGAAAAGGAAAAAATAAAACAAAACACAAAAATCCAGCATGAAGGCCTTTGGTGTGGTGTATTGGTATGGGTGAGCCTTCTCTGGGGTGAAGGAGACTCAGCTGTAGCAAGATACGGCACCAGGTAGAGGCGATGTAGATACTCTACACAATACTGTCACACGACAAATAAAGAAAAATAACACCGGAGACAGGATAATACAGAAAAGGAATGCCAGAAAAAAGAAATCAGACACAAAACACAACACTAGCAAAACAAACAGCTAGGATAAAGGACTTTGGTGTGGTATGTTGGTACGGGCGAGGCTTCTCTGGGGTGAAGGAGATTCGTCTGTAGCAGGATACGGCACCAAGAAAAGCCGATATACAGTAGAAACAACACCAGAAAAAAAAAGAAGAAAGAGAAACCCGCATGAGGAAAATACAGAAAAAAGAACACCAGCAAAAAGAATACGATAGAAACACAACATCTTAAAAAGGAAAAAGTCATACTCAACATTTTCGGCTCTCTATGGGATGCTGACCCTGACTTAACTGTCGGGGTGGGATGCTGGCCCTGACTTAACTGTCGGGGTGGGATGCTGGCCCTGACTTAACTGTCGGGGTGGGATGATGACCCTGACTTAAATGTCGGGGTGGGATGCTGACCCCAGCTTGAATGTTGGGGTGGGATGCTGACCCCAGCTTGAATGTTGGGGTGGGATGCTGACCCTGACGTAAATGTTGGGTGGATGCTGACCCTGACGTAAATGTCGGGTGGGATACTGACCTTTAAAGGAAGGAAATGAGTTGTTGCGATGTCTTAGTTTTATCGACAAAGGAATCGACTTTTGAGAACAAAGAAAGGATAACGAGTTATTGCGACGTGTTTTTTATCGACAAAGGAATCAACATTTTGGAAACAAAGAAAGGAGAATATGTTTTTGAGTTGGTTTAGTTTATCAGTCCGTCATATAGTTAGTCGTCTCAAGGCCAGACAATATAAGTCCGCTAATATTCAGTCAATCCGTCAGTCAATCAGTCATTCCATTAGTATATTAGTTTGTCAGTCCAGCAGCTAGTCAGTCAGTCACAGAGTCATGGGCATTATCAGTTTGTCATATAGTTAGTCAGTCAGTCTGCCAGTAGGTCATTCTGTCAGTCAAATAGTTAGTAGATTATTCGGTTTGTTTACCAATGAATTTTTTTCTTTTTTCTCTTCGTTTCCTTTCATTCTTGTTTATTGATTATATACTTTGTTTCATTTGTTTGTTGTTACTGTCGTTTCATATTTACTCTTTTTTTCTGCTATCTTCACCAACATCATCATCTATTTTTTCTCTCTTCTCATTCTTTTGTCTAGAAGACCATCGCTTTATCTTCTTTCCGCATCGTAAGCCTCTTCCTCTTCTCTTCCTTTATTCTTGTTATGTTTCAATGTTTCTTCTCCTCCTCCTCCTCCTCCTCCTCCTCCTTATTGTAGTTTTTCTATACTAATTGTAGTTTTTCTATACTATTGTGTTTTTTCTATACTACATGTATTCTTTCTTTTCGTGCTAGCCTCGGCTGGAGGGACTGGTGGGAGGGGAAGAGCCTTCGCCTTTGCTGTCCTGTCTCTGACTCGTAGATTAGAGTACATGGTAGCAACAACAAACAGCCTAGTTAGGACCAAGAGGTCTGTTGCTGTTTGCTTTTCCATTGTACTTCTTTGTACTCCTCCTCCTCCGTGCACTGTAATCCTCACACTAATCAATTTTTCCTTATTTTCCTCTTTACTTATTTTCCTTAACTTCCAATCTTTTTCAGCGTCTCTCCTCTCTTATCTTCTATCAAAACGTTTTCCTTTCTCATGTTTGCCTCGCAGAGATTAGCTTTTCATTATCCTCTTCTTCATTTTTATCAGAGCTTTCCTTGTACATTATCTTCCGTTGTCCTGTTTACCTTGTTTATCCACCCTCTCTCTCCCTCTGTTCTCTCCTTTGCATCGTTGTCTCATCCTCCTCCTTCCCTCCTTCCTTCCCTCCTTTTCTTAATTCCCTTCACCTTTTTTAGCCATCACAGTAACACCCTCTTGCTCACGTTCTCTCTCTCTCTCTTCCCCTTCATCTCCCTTCCTTTTCCTCTCTTCCCCTCTCGCTGTCTTCCTTCTCTCCTTCCTCTTTCTTCTTCTTCTTTCTTCGGTGTTTGATTTCCCTTCAGACAGTTACATTCCCTTGTCTATTTTGCTTCTATTTCTGCTCTGTTTACTTATCTATCTATCTCTGTATATTTTATCCTCCATATCCGTCCTTCATCTCCCATTTCCTTCTTACACTTCTTTTTTGTTCTTCCTTCCTTCCATCCTTCATTCATTCATTCACTTGTTTCTTTTCTTTTATCATTTTTTCTTGATTCCTTCCTTCATTCATTCATTCACTCGTTTTTTTCTTTTATCAGTTTTTCTTGATTCCTTCATTCCTTCATTCATTTATTTTTCTCTTTCATTCTGTTCTTCCTCTCTCCCTTCCTCCCTACCTTCCTTCCTTTCTTCCTTCCTTCCTTCCTTCCTTCTTCAATGCCTCCCTCCCTTCCTTCCTTCCTTCCTTCCAGGCGAGTAAATGGGGCCATAGATCCACCGTGGATGACCAGAGAAATAAAAAGGGCAGTAAACCTAAAAAAAAGGAATTATAATTTGATGAAAGAGAATGCTACGGCCAAAGCCAGTACACAGTACCACAACAGCCTCAGAGCTTGTCGCAGCCTTATTCGGAGTAGCAAACGCAACTATGAAAAGCAAATAGAGCGCGAAATCGAAACTAACTCCAAGAAATTCTTCACGTACATAAGATTGAAAAAGAAAGTAAAATCCAATATTGGTTCCCTGACAGACGAGACTGGATCTGTAACTCAGGACAGTAAACAGATGGCCAGAATCCTCAACAGTAACTTCGCATCCGTATTCACAGTCGAGGACATCGAAACCATTCCCGAGGGTCCTGACCCGCCGAGTGAGATCACACCGCTGGAAATTGACTCAATATGCGACCAAGAAGTAAAAAAGTACTTGGACAAACTCGACACGAACAAGTCAACGGGACCCGACAATTTGTCCCCGCGGTTATTAAAAGAGCTTAAACAACAAATACTTCAACCACTCACTAACATATTCAACTGGTCAGTTCATCTAAACAAGGTCCCGGAAGACTGGAAAATGGCGAACGTAACACCGATTTTCAAACAAGGAGACAAAAGCGTAGCATAAAACTACAGGCCCATAAGTTTGACATCAGTGGCAGGAAAATACTGAAAAGATTATTAGAGATAAACTTGTTAAGTTTCTAGAAAACAATAATATAATCTCCGACACCCAGCATGGCTTCAGAAACAAGCGCTCCTGCCTAGCGAATTTATTAAACTTCTTCCAAGGTATATACAAGAACTGGGATGCCCACATCCCCAGTGATGTTATATACCTGACCTTCAGAAAGCCTTCGACAAAGTACCGTACGAGCGATTCCTCAAGAAACTGCACTCGAGGGCATCGGAGCCAATCTGACCGCGTGGATAAGAGATTGGCTCACCGACAGAAAACAGCGAGTACTACTCAACGGACAGCCTTCCGATTAGCTTCCAGTCACTAGTGGAGTGCCTCAAGGGTCAGTGTTGGTACCAATCCTCTTTATCATATATATCAGTGACCTAGAATCAGGACTGAAATCCACAATATCGAAATTTGCAGATGACACCAAGGTGGGTGGAGAGGCCCTCACAAAGAACGACTGCGAAATCATTCAGAAAGACCTCAATGACATTATCGAATGGTCGGAAAAATGGCAAATGTCTTTAATGTTGACAAATGCAAAGTCATGCACATTGGGTCCCAAAATAGTAACCACACATACATCATGAATGGGAGACCTCTGCAGGCGATTCAGGAGGAAAAGGATCTTGGAGTCACTATCAGCAGTGGCCTGAAACACGCGAATCACTGTAAAAAAGCACACAACAAAGCCAACACTATGCTCGGGTTCATAGCGAGGAACTTCGAGTGTAAAACACCAGACGTGATGCTATCCTTGTATAATTCCATGGTAAGACCGCACCTCGAGTATGCAGTACAGTTCTGGTCTCCTAATTACAGAAAGGACATTGCTTTACTGGAAAGGATTCAACGACGCGCCACAAAGATGATTCCAACCTTAAGGGCTCAACCGTACGAGGAACGACTCAAGCGACTCAATCTCTTTACATTGGAGAAAAGACGCCTACGAGGGATATGATTCAAGTCTTCAAGTATCTAAAAAAGTTCAATAACGTCGATTACTCCAAATTCTTTGAACTGCAAACCAACTCAAGAACTAGAAATAACGGTTTACCCATTCAGTCGAGTCGATGTAACACAGACATTGGAAGGAGTTTCTTTTCAAACCGAGTCATCCGCCACTGGAACAATCTTCCCTCAGAAGTAGTAAATGCGAATACCATCAACTCCTTCAAATATAGAATCGACCGTCATTTTGCTGCGTCGGGAGTAAACTGAATAACGAGGGGCTTTCATCTGCTCCTCAATATCGAAGTGCTTTCATCTGCTCATCAAGCCCCAAGTGGCGGTCGAGCAGATTAAATCACCCAAGCGGGCGACCTCGTAATGAGCCAATAGGCTTTCTGTTGCCCGCATGTCCATGTTTCCATGTTTCCTTCCTCTCCCTCCCTCCCTTCCTCCCTCAGTGCCTCCCTCCCTCCCTCCTCCTCCCTCCTTCCCTCCCTCAATGCCTCCCTCCCTTCCTCACTTTCTTTCTTCCTCCCTCCCCCCCTTCCTCCCTCAATGCCTCCCTCCCTCCCTTCCTTCCTCCCTTCCTCCCTCCCTTCCTCCCTTCCTTCCTTCCTTCCTTCCTTCCTTCCTCTCCCTCCCTCCCTTCCTCCCTCAAAGCCTCCCTCCCTCCCTCCTTCCCTCCCTCAATGCCTCCCTCCCTCCCTTCCTCCCTCCCTTACTCCCTTTCTTTCTTCCTCCCTCCCTCCCTTCCTCCCTTTCTTTCTTCCTCCCTCCCCCCCTTCCTCCCTCCCTTCCTTCCTTCCTTCCTTCCTTCCTTCCTTCCTTTCTTCCTTCTTTCCTTCCTCCCTCCCTCCCTCGTTCCTCCCCGTCGCACCTGTTACCTGTGCATAATTCGCCTTAATTACTCCACCTGGCATTACCTGATTTCCTCGTGTTCATTAACCTGTGGTTTTTTCATCTTTTTTTTTTTTCATTTTTTTTTTTGTTTTTTCATCCTTATTTTTACTTCATTTTGCTCTCCCTCAGCTTGAGGGAGAGCAAAATGAAGTAAAAATAAGGGGATGAAATATGTTTAAAGACAATGTGAAAAAAATATTACGAGAAAAAGCAAACCGAAGAGAAAGTTGAAAAGAGAAAACACGAAAACCCACAGAAAATGATTTTTTTTTGTACGTGTTTTCATTAGATTTTTCTCAAACTTCCTCGGTCACTGCCTTTTCTTTTTCTTTGTCATCATTCATCTCTGTCTGGAGGAGGAGGAGGAGGAGGGAGGGAGGGGCTCTAAACGATAGCTATGAGAGGCGAGGAAATGAGGGAAAGAAGATAGCGTTGGAAACCACATTAATAGCCCATAAACTTATAACGGTGCTCTCTCTCTGATATCTATTCCTTGAGAGAGAGAGAGAGAGAGAGAGAGAGAGAGAGAGAGAGAGAGAGAGAGAGAGAGAGAGAGAGAGCATCAGGTCGCCTCTCATGCAGTAGTCTCTCTCTCTCTCTCGCTCTCTCTCTCTCCCTTCGTGACTGGACAAATAGGAAGGAGGGAGAGGAGGTGGATATTGGCATCATAATAGATGTGCTGGTGAAGAGAGGAATTGCACCCTTCCCTCACCTCCCTTTCCTCTTCCCCCTTACCATTTCCCTTCACCTCCCTCTTGTCCTTCTTCTCGCACTTCTTACCTCTTCCTCATCTCCCCTCCCTCTTCATTGCCCTTGCCTCCCCTTTATCACGTCCTTTCACCTCCCCTTTCCTCTTTTCTTTTCTCAAACTCTCCTTGTCACTTTCCGTCACCATTTCCTTCTTCCTCTGATTTTCGTCACCTCCAGTTTCCTTTTCCCTCACCTTCCTCTCCCCTTTTTTTCTTCCCGTCCACCTCCACCTTCCATCTAGCTCCACTTGCCTCTTCTTACCCTCACTTCCCATTACATCGTCCCCTCACTTTCCCCTTCTTCTTTTCCTTCCCCGCATCCCTCTCGTCTCTTCCCTTCACCTCCCGAAGCCCTATCTCTTACTCATACCTCGCCTCCTCCATTTCTCTTCCTATCTCCTATCCTCAGCCTCTTTCTCTTCCCTCTCACCCCTCCCCTCCCCTTCCATCCTTACCTCCCCCCTGCTCGCAATGTTCCGTAATCAGTCCCCACATCCCGTATTTTACTCCTCTTCCTCTCTCTTCCCTTCCTCTCCTCCTCCCTTTCCCTATCTTCTTCAATATTTATTCCATCTCCTTCCTCATATTTTATTCATGTTTCATCATACTGCTGCTGCTGCTGCTTCTGCTGCTGATGTTGCTACTACTACTACTACTACTACTACTACTACTACTACTACATTAGTCTACTATTGATTCCACTGCTACTTATTTCACTTTTCCTCTTTCCATCTCCACATACTTTTTCTTCCTCTTCTCCCCTTTCTCTTTCCCTTCCCTTTCCTTCTCCCTACCTATCTTATGTATCTTGCTAACCCCGTTACCCCATTGAGAATGTGATCTTCTCCTCCTCCTCCTCCTCCTCCTCCTCCTCCTCCTCCTCCTCCTCCTCCTCCTCCCCCTCCTCCTCTTCCTCTTCATCTATTCTGTCCTGTTCTACCACACGTAGATTACTAGTAGTAGCGGTAGTAAACAGACACCCTCGCCATAGACCGATAGTCTTCTGGTGTATGTTCTTCCTATGTATTCCTATGTATTCCTCTTCCTCTTCCTCTTCCTTCCTCCTCCTCCTTCCTCGTCCTCTCTCATCCTCCTCTCACTCTTCCTCTTCCTCTTCCTCCTCCTCCTCCTCCTTCTCCTTCTCCTCGTGCTCTTCTCCTCCACCTCTTCTTATCTCCTGTCTCAGTCCTCCATTACCATCTAGGCACACCTCCTCCTCCTCTTCGTGTGCACTAAAGGAATGGTGACTTTGTGTAATATTGTGCCTGTGAGAAATAAATATAAGGAGGATGAAGAGGAGGAAACATGGAAGCATTACTAGCAGGCAGCAGAAAGCCTGTTGGCTCCATACTAGGCTGCCTGCGTTCAGTGATTTAATCAATCCGTTTGCCATAGGAGTGGCTTGCAGGGAAGGATTAAAGCACTTGTGTACCTACTCTCGGGGAGGTTCAGATCACTCTCGATGCAGCAAAGGGGCGATCAATGCATTTCTTGAAGGAGTTGATGGTCTCTGCGCTAACCACTTCTGCAGGAAGGCGGAGGAGGAGTCGTGAAAAGAGATAGCCCGTTAAATTTAAAGAAAGACATAGAATGAGTGTGTGTGTGTGTGTGTGTCGTCATTGAGAGAGAGAGAGAGAGAGAGAGAGAGAGAGAGAGAGAGAGAGAGAGAGAGAGAGAGAGAGAGAGAGAGAGAGAGAGAGAGAGAGAGAGAGAGAGAGAGAGAGAGAGAGAGAGAGAGAGAGAGAGAGAGAGAGAGAGAGAGAGAGAGAGAGAGAATGTTGTTGAAGGGAGGCGGAAAGACAGGGAGGGAGGGAGGTAGAGAGGAAGGGAGGTAGAGAGGAAGGGAGGTAGAGAGGAAGGGAGGTAGAGAGGAAGGGAGGAAGCGAATGAAGAGAAAGGAGAACACTAACTAATGGGGACGCGTTTTACTCCTCCTCCTCCTCCTCCTCCTCCTCCGCCTCCTCCTCCATCAAGTGTGTGTGTGTCTTGATGCCAAGAAAAATCCAAAGTTATTTTTCAGTTACATAAGAAACAAGAAAACTGTTAAAAATAATATCGGCCCACTACTATTAAGTGGCAATACGATTAGCGATGATAAAGGCAGGGCGTCGGTCCTAAACTCAACCTTTAGTAGCGTATTTACAAAAGAGAACATGACATCAACTCCAGCCCCGAAGAAAATGTTTCAAGGCCTTGAAGAACATAAGCTTGCATTGACCGAAACTGATATCAGCGAAGTGCGTGCGTACCTGCAGAAAATAGATCCAAATAAATCTCCGGGCCCCGATAATTTATCTCCTCGCGTGTTAAGAGAATGTAGTCAACAGCTAGAATTACCCATAACATTAATATTCAACAAGTCATTAGCACAGGCCAGTGTGCCTCTCGAGTGGAAAAAGGCCAATATTACCCCGATCTTTTAAAAACGGAGACAAAAAAACTAGCCAGTAATTATCGCCCTATCAGCCTCACGTCTGTCCTAATTAAACTATTCGAATAAATAATCAGGATAAAATTATCACTTTACTTGAAACAAATGAATTGATAACTGATAGTCAGCACGGATTTCATAGTTATCGGTCTTGCCTTACCAACCTATTAACCTTTTTCAACGATGTTTATAAATGTTGGGACGCCCGAAGCCCATATGACGTAATTTACCTAGATTTTCAGAAAGCGTTTGATAAAGTTCCTCACGTTAGGCATATTTCAAAACTACGTTCCCCCGGTATTAACGACCATCTATGTGCGTGGATTCATGACTGGCTCACCAGCAGAGAACAACGTGTAGTTCTTAATGGTGAAGCATCGGATTGGCAACCCGTCACCAGTGGCGTTCCCCAAGGCTCGGTCCTGGGGCCAACACTATTCATAATTTACGTGAACGACTTAGAAACTGATATCCTATTAAAAGTAGCCAAATTCGCCGATGACACCAAAATAGGAGGTACGGTAATGAACAGTCAAAGTTGCGAGAACATTCAATCAGATTTAATAAGACTTGCTGACAGCAGCGAAAATGGCAAATGAGTTTTAACGTAAGGTAATGCACATAGGTGAAAAAATCCTAACTTTAAATATCAGATTCAAGGACATGAGCTCAGCGAAGTAAAACAAGAAAACATCTTGGTGTCATTATCAGTAACACTTTAAAATGAGTGATCAATGTTCTGCAGCGAGTAAAAAGCCAATATGATGTTAGGATAAATCTCAAGAAACTCTGATTATAAATCACCCGAACTTATGAAGAGATTATATTTAGCATTTGTAAGGCCACATCTAGAATACGCCGTTCAGTTCTGGTCACCGAACTATATCAAAGATCAAGTTTTGCTAGAAAAGATACAGCGACGAGCAACCAAACAAATTCCAGCGCTCCGAAACTTGCCATATGACGAGCGTTTCAAGCGTTTAGATATGTTTTCCTAAAAGCAAAGGATAAGAGAGGACTTAATTGAAGTGTTCAAAATCCTTAATGGATTCGACAACATTTTTTTTTTACAACAAAGGAGGCAACTCAAGGGCACATAAAAAAGAAAACAATAATAAAAAAAAGCCTGCTACTCGCTGCTCCTAAAAAGAAACAAAGGAGGTGGCTGAAAGCAAGATCAAACACGGGAGGAGAGGTGTCCTGATACCCTCCTCTTGAAAGAGTTCAAGTCGTAGGCAGGAGGAAATACAGATGAAGGAAGATTGTTCCAGAGTTTACCAGCGTGAGGGATGAAAGAGTGAAGATGCTGGTTAACTCTTGCATAAGGGGTTTGGACAGTATAGGGATGAGCAAGAGTGGACAGTCGAGTGCAGCGGAGTCGCGGGAGGGGGGAAGCATGCAGTAGGCAAGTTCAGAAGAGCAGTCAGCGTGAAAAATATTGATAAAAGATAGGAAGAGAGGCAACATGACGGCGGAATTTAAGAGGTAGAAGACTATCAGTAAGAGGAGGAGAGCTGATGAGACGAAGTGCCTTAGACTCCACTCTGTTCAGGAGAGCTGTGTGAGTGGAGCCCCCCCACACGTGAGATGCATACTCCATACGAGGGCGGACAAGGCCCCTGTAAATGGATAGCAACTGTGCAGGGGAGAAGAACTGGCAGAGACGGTACAGAACGCCCAGCCTCAAGGAAGCTGATTTAGTAAGAGAAGAGATATGAGGTTTCTATTTGAGATTTTGAGTTAGGGATAGACTGAGGATGTATAGTGTTGAAGAAGGTGATAGCTGAGTGTTGTCAAAGAATAGGGGATAGTTGTTTAGAAGATTGTGTCGAGTGGATAGGTGGAGAAACTGTGTTTTTGAGGCGTTGAAGGACACCAGGTTCTTCTTGCCCCAATCGGAAATAATAGTAAGGTCTGAGGCTAAGCGTTCTGCAGCCTCCAGCCTTGAGTCGTTAAGTTCCTGAAGGGTGGGTCTTCTATTAAAAGAAGTTGAGTAATGCAGAGAGGAATCATCGGCGTAGGAATGGATAGGACAGCTCGTTTTGGAAAGAAGATCATCAATTAACAACATAAAAGAGTGGGAGATAGGACAGAACCCTGTGGGACACCACTGTTAATAGATTTAGGGGAAGAACACTGACCGTCTACCACGGCAGAAATAGAACGGTCAGAAAGGAAACTGGAGATAAAGGTACAGAGAGAAGGATAGAAACCGTAGGAGGGTAGTTTGGAAAGCAAAGATTTGTGCCAGACCCTATCAAAAGCTTTTGATATGTCCAGCGCAATAGGAAGAGAGAGAGAGAGAGAGAGAGAGAGAGAGAGAGAGAGAGAGAGAGAGAGAGAGAGAGAGAGAGAGAGAGAGAGAGAGAGAGAGAGAGAGAGAGAGAGAGAGAGAGAGAGAGAGAGAGAGAGAGAGAGAGAGAGAGAGAGAGAGAGAGAGAGAGAGAGAGAGAGAGAGAGAGAGAGAGAGAGAGAGAGAGAGAGAGAGAGAGAGAGAGAGAGAGAGAGGGGAAGAGAAAGAAGAAAGGAAGAAATTGAGGGAAACAAAGGTGAATATAGTAAAAAAAAAGGTGAGGAGGTAGAGAGAAAAAAAGGAAGAAAGGAGATCAACAGGATTTAGGTAGAAGGAAAGAAGTGGTAAAATAATAAGGGAAAGGAAGAAGAAAGGGAAGGGGAGAAGTGGAAAGAAAAGAAAGGTCTACAGAATGGATAAAGAGGTAGATGTGCTGGAAAAGATGATGAAGGAGGAGAAGGCGAAGGAGGGAGAGAGAGAAAATGTGGAGAAATGAGGGAGAGGTAGGTAGAGGCAATTTTTTTATGCAGAGAAGATTGGAAGGAGGTGGAGAGAAAAAGGGAGAGCGTAGGTAAGGAAAAGGAAAGAAATTTGGTGAGACGGAGTGGAAGGAAGGATAGAGGGAGGAAAGTGTTAATTGATACGTTTTATTGTTTTCTTTTTTACTTTTGTTTTCTTTTTTATTTTGTTTTGTATGTGTTCTTCCTTCCCTTCCTATTCCCTTCCTATTCCCTTCCTCTTCCCTTCTTTCCATATTTTCCCTTATCCCTTTCATTTCCCGTTCCGTTATTTGCAGTTTCCCCTCCATCCCTCCTCTCCTCCCCTCCCTCCACACACCTCCCCTTCCTTTCCTAACCTCTCTCTCGCCTCCTGCCCGTTCTTTATCCTCCGATAACATGCATTCCCATTCTCCACACTTCACCCCCTTACCTTCTCTTCTTTTCATCCCTCTCCATTCCCCTTCTCCATCCATCATTTTCTTCCCCCTTTCCCTTTCTTTTCTTCTTTCTTCTCCTTCGCTTTCCATTTCCTATCCATCTCCCTTTCCTCTCCCTACCATCCCCTGCACTCCCATTAGCTACCATCCCTGCCATGATTCTCTCTTGCCTATCCTCCCCTTTTTCCTCGCCTAGTCCTCCGCTGTCCTTGCCGCTCCTAGCCGCGATCCTCATACCCCTCGTCCTTTCTCGGTTTTCTTCCTTTACATTTCCATCTTCTCCCTTCGCTTCCGTTTACCTTCATTCACCTTTTTCCCACGTTATTCTCCCTCTTTCGTCTTCCCTTCTTCCCCTCCTCCATTTGTTTCTTATTTTTCCCTCACACGTGCGGCTCTCTCCATTTCTCCTTCTCTCCCTCCTCCCTTCTCTTTACCTCCCCTTCATCCATCTCCTGTCTACTCTGCCACGCCTTATCATCCATTTCTCCCATTCCACCTTTTTCCTCCCCTCCCCTCCCGTCCCCGCCTCTATTCCATCTCCCACCCCAGGTGCATAGCCATTACCTGAAGTGAATCACAGGTGGCCAGGCCGGGGGGACACACAACTCCCGTCACCTGCACCCCATCACTTCCCCGCCACCCGCATCCCCATTATTTTCCCTCACCCACTCGTCCTACCCATCACTGCCCCACACTCAATCCTGCCAATCACTTTTTGTCACCCGCCTGTCTTCCCCACCACTTCCCATCACCCGCTCCTCTTCCCCATCACATCCCATCACCCTTTCTTCTTCCCATCACCCCTCATCTGCTCTCTTTCTCATCACTTTCCGTCACCCGCTCCTCTTCCCCTCACCCGCTTCTCTTCCCCTCACTCCCCCTCATCTTCATCCCTATCACTTCCACTCACCATCTCTTCCCATCACTTACCCTCACCTGCCTCCCATCACTTCCCAGCACCCATTCTTCTCCCATCACTTCGGAGAATTTGTTTTTATGATTTTTTCGTTATGACTTTAATTTTCTCTCATTCTTTGCTGTTTCCTCTACTCTCCTCCAATTTCTTCCATTTTATCCGTCATTTCCTTCTGCGTTCTCTTCTGACCCTGTCCGTGACGCACTATTCTTCTCTTTTCCCTCATTCATTTGTTCTTAATTTTTCTTCCTCCTTCCCCTTCTCCTCTTCTTCCCATTCCCTTTCCACAGTGAATTCCGTGACCAGTTTCAGGCTGAACACGAGAGAAAGGGGAAGAGAGGAAAAGGGGAAAGGAGAGAAAGGGAAAAGGAGGGAAAGAGGGAGGGAGGGAAAAGGAGAGGAAGGAAAGAGGGCAGAGAAGGAGATGGGGGGAGGAAAGAGGGAAATAGAGGAAAGAGGAAAGAGAAAGGGAGAGAGAGAGAGAGAGAGAGAGAGAGAGAGAGAGAGAGAGAGAGAGAGAGAGAGAGAGAGAGAGAGAGAGAGAGAGAGAGAGAGAGAGAGAGAGAGAGAGAGAGAGAGAGAGAGAGAGAGAGAGAGAGAGAGAGAGAGAGAGAGAGAGAGAGAGAGAGAGAGAGAGAGAGAGAGAGAGAGAGAGAGAGAGAGAGAGAGAGAGAGAGAGAGAGAGAGAGAGAGAGAGAGAGAGAGAGAGAGAGATTTTCAAAGATTTACAAAGAAAATCAGACCACACAAACCCCATGGTCCAGACTATGTGGTCTGTCCTTAAACCTAAGTGATTCTACATTAATCTTTTTCATTCTCCTTATTCCTTTTTTTCTTGTGTTATGTATATGTGTTTGTATAAGAGAGAGAGAGAGAGAGAGAGAGAGAGAGAGAGAGAGAGAGAGAGAGAGAGAGAGAGAGAGAGAGAGAGAGAGAGAGAGAGAGAGAGAGAGAGAGAGAGAGAGAGAGAGAGAGAGAGAGAGAGAGAGAGAGAGAGAGAGAGAGAGAGAGAGAGAGAGAGAGAGAGAGAGAGAGAGAGAATTACATAGAAAACCAGACCACACAGACCCCATGGTCCAGACTAGGTGGTCTGTCCTTAAACCTAATTGATTTTACATTAATCAGATGGCTCCAAAACGTTGCTTTTCTACTCTAGTTAATATTAAGTTCAAGGAAGTGACGGTCGAGCTTGTTTTTAAAGGAGTCAATCGTATTACACTGGACCACTGATGGTGGGAGCTTATTCCATTCTCGCACTACAACGTTGGTGAAGAAAAATTTGGTGGAGTCTGAATTTACTTGTCTACATTTGAGTTTTATGCCATTGTTCCTCGTTCGCAAAGTGTCATCGCTCATAAACAATTTTGTTCTGTCTACATTCGTGAAACCATTAAGTATTTTAAAACATTCGATCAGTTTTCCTCGGAGGCGACGTTTCTCAAGAGAGAACATGTTAAGGGTGGAAAGCCTTTCTTCGTAGGATTTGTTGCGCAAGGGAGGGATCATTTTTGTTGCTCGACGCTGAACACCTTCTAGTTTAGCAATGTCCTTTGCATGGTGGGGAGACCAAAACTGTACCGCATATTCCAAGTGGGGTCTGACTTAACTATTGTAGAGCGGAAGTATTACATCTTTATTCTTGAATAAAAAGTTTTTTTTAATGAAGCCCAACATTCTGTTCACTTTATTTGCTGCATCGATGCACTGATGTGAAAATTTGAAGTTTGACGCGATTTTGACCCCCAGGTCCTTAACGCATTGAACGCTTGTGAGTTTAACGCCGCGCATTTCGTAATCGAACTTCTTATTTTTTGTTCCAACTTGAAGGACCTGGCACTTGTCTACGTTAAAGGGCATCTCCCATTTATCCGACCAAGCTGAAATTTTATGCAGATCCTCTTGGAGGCTTTGCCTGTCTTCGTCAGTGAGAACCGAGTTACCAATCTTTGTGTAGTCTGCAAATTTACTAGTGCGATTATTGAGTCCAACATCCACGTCGTTGATGTAAATAATGAAGAGCACTGGGCCAAGAACCGAGCCCTGAGGGACGCCACTAGTGACCGGCGCCCACTCTGAGTTAAATCCGTCAATCACAACTCTTTGTTGTCTGTTGCTCAACCAGTTCGCGATCCATTGGTTTACTTGACCGTCAGTGCCTATTTGCTTTAATTTATAAAGTAATTTATGATGTGGGACCTTATCAAACGCTTTCTGGAAATCAAGATAGACTACGTCCAATGATTTGGTTACGTTATAAACTGAGAAGAGATCGTTATAAAAGGTCAGGTTTGACAAGCAAGATCTTTTATTACGGAAGCCATGTTGTGAATCCCCAATTAATGAGTGGCTTTCGAGGTAACTCACAATTTTGTCTCTAATTATGCTCTCGAGTAGCTTACCTACAATTGAAGTTAGACTAATGGGTCGGTAGTTACCTGGTATTTTTTTGTCTCCTTTCTTAAAAATCGGTGTCACGTTAGCCTTTTTCCAATCCGAAGGGACGATGCCTTGTCGCAAGGACATATTGAATACGGTAGTGAGGGAGGAGAGTATTTCGCTCTTTGTCTCTTTAAGCAGTATAGGATTCACTTTGTCGGGTCCGGGACTTTTATTTGTTTTAAGTGAATGGAGAATTTTAAGGACTTCATCGATTGTTATTTCAAAATTAGGCAATGCATACTCGAGATTTACAATAGTACTGGTGTTGGTGGTAGCGAGAGGAAGACTGTTAGTATTAAACACCGAGGAAAAGTAATTGTTTAAGAGGTGGTGGTGGGGAGGATGGTAAGGGAAGGTTGTGGTGACAGTAGGGGGGAAGGGGGAAGGTAGCGGTGGTGGTAGTGGTGGTGGGGGAAGAGGAGGAAAAGAATGTTGAGGAGTAGGAGGAAGAGTAAGTGTTGGTATTGATAGTTGTGGTAGTTGTGGTGGAAAAGGAGGAAGAGGAAGTGAAGAGGAGAGGAGAGAGGGTGGAGAAGAAAGAGAAGTAGGTAAAGATTAAGAAGTAGGACAAAAAACAGGTTAGGTTCGAAAGGAAAACAAGAAAGGGGTAGGAGGAGTAGAAGATAAATCAGTTAAAAAAAAAGATTTGGAAGAAAAGTAGAACGAGAAGGAGGAGAAGGAAGAAGATGAAGACAAGGAGGAGGAGGGGCGAAATAACATGAACATAAACAAGGGCAAGAAGAAAAAAATAACGAAAATCGAAGATGGAGAAAGAGGAAAACAGTGGGAAGATCAGCAGGAAAGAAAGAATAGTAGAAAATTATAAACGAATAAATGGAGGAATAAGGAAAAAAATATTACATCTATTTCTATTCCTTCCTTTTTTCTCCTCCCTCACTTTCTCTCTCACTTACTTATTCTGGTTCGCCCGTCCTTACACGACCACCCTAGCCTCAGGCCAACACCCACACCCTCGGTCCCTTACACGGCCACCCTAGCCTCAGGCCAACACCCACACCCTCGGTCCCTTACACGGCCACCCTAGCCTCAGGCCAACACCCACACCCTCGGTCCCTTACACGGCCACCCTAGCCTCAGGCCAACACCCACACCCTCGGTCCCTTACACGGCCACCCTAGCCTCAGGCCAACACCCACACCCTCGGTCCCTTACACGGCCACCCTAGCCTCAGGCCAACACCCACACCCTCGGTCCCTTACACGACCA
The DNA here is from genome assembly GCF_024679095.1 of Eriocheir sinensis. Lineage (NCBI taxonomy): Eukaryota > Metazoa > Arthropoda > Malacostraca > Decapoda > Varunidae > Eriocheir > Eriocheir sinensis. The sequence continues at coordinate 10,947,243 of NC_066551.1, forward strand.
CCCTAGCCTCAGGCCAACACCCACACCCTCGGTCCCTTACACGACCACCCTAGCCTCAGGCCAACACCCACACCCTCGGTCCCTTACACGGCCACCCTAGCCTCAGGCCAACACCCACACCCTCGGTCCCTTACACGGCCACCCTAGCCTCAGGCCAACACCCACACCCTCGGTCCCTTACACGACCACCCTAGCCTCAGGCCAACACCCGCACCCTCGGCTCACCACGCCGCCTTTCGGGTTTAGCGGAGACAAAATATGGAACTAATCTAGGTCGCCGCCACCTCCCGCGAGAGATTAAACCCGGCGAGTAATGACCAAATACACCACGGCGGCCGCGATGCACCATCAGTAAGTGGCAGGATATTAAACCAGCGGCCCGGCGGCGAAGAACAGCAGCAATAACAGCAACGAGGAAACCAGTGAAGTGAAAGAGCAAACTTCAAAATGAATAACAGCAACGAACAAACGTACAAACAACAAACAAGCTACAAACAAGCAGAGAAACGAACATCAAGAAAACAGCAAACAACAAATAACATACAAAGACAAGTAGCAGCAACACCAGCAGCATTAATAACATCAACGAGAAAAACAATGATGTTGAATCCTTGTGTCTTTAAACAGCAAACAACAAGAAGAATAAAAGCAGCAGTGACAGAAGTACGAGACATCAGTCGAAAAAAATAACAGCACCAGCACTATCAGCAATAGAACAGAAGAAGCAGGAGATAATAATACCAACAGAAAATAGGTTGTTAATATTCTTTCGACAATCACATAATATAGTAACTCTTTCTGTTCCATTGATTAAGCAAACTGTTTTTGTTCCCTTTGCACAAAGTATCAGTGTAACCATTTATGTTCCCCCTACACAAAATAAGGTACCCATTATCTCATCCCCTTACACTAATAATTAACCGTGTCTACTCTCTTTTCCCGTGCCCAAATACCATGCCCAAATCATATACCCATTTTTTGCTCTCCTTAAAATAATAAATTCAGCATTTCTGTCCCACTACATATATTCAGATACTCATTACGCATTCCCTTACAGATCACCAAATAACCATTTCTATCCCCCTTACACAAAACAGGTAGCTATTATTTCATCCACTTACACAAAACCAACTAACCATTTCATCCCCTTACAGAAAACCAACTAACAATCTTTTACCCCTTTTCTTTCGGCAGGATCAAGGATGAAAGAGGGCGACTAAATGGAGGAAAAGTGAGAGTATAAAAACCTCCTTACTGGAGTGTCTTAAGGGAAGCGTGTCTAAAGCTCTTCGTCGTCACCAGCTCAGCGAGGTGAGTGACTACTAATTTTGTCTGCCGGGGGGGGGGGGGAGATAGGAGGAGAAGATGGTGGTAGGGGGGGGGTGAAGGTGGAGGAAGAGGAGGAGTTGCGTAATAATGAAAAAAATGAATAGGAGGAGGAGGAGGATGGAGAGGAGGTGGAGGAGGTTTTGCGTGATAATAAAAAAATGAACAGAGGGGAGAGGAGGAGGAGAAGGAGGAGGAGGAGGAGAAAAAACGATTATAAGAAGAAGAAGAAATAAAGGTGGAGGAGAAAGTGAGATAAGTAGAATAAGAACTAAAATAATTAATTAGGAGAGAACCGAGGATAAAAAAAAAAAAGGAGGAGAAGAAGAAACAGAAATAAAGAAAAAAAAAGTGGTTCTCCCCTTCCCCCCTGACCCCTGTTTGGGGGGGGGGCGTTTCAACCTTCGGCTCAGGCGGTAAATGACAACCCAACACTCGCCCACTTAGCAGCGTCGTGTCTGGCGGCGAGGAGGCAACTTTCCACGGCCTTGCTTCTGCCTCTCTCCACACTTGCTCCGCTTCGCCGCCCACCTAGCCTTAGGGCCATATCATTAAACATTGCGTCGGCCAAGCACACACACTCGACATGGGTTTCCTAGGAGCTGTGGGCCTTCCAGGGTAGTTTTATGACCATGGTGGGAGTTTGACATGGCTTCTGTACCATGGACTCTAAATACACTCATGAGAACGCATTTTACCTCGTTTTTTGGCTTTTATAAATAATTATTGTTGTGTATCGGTAGCGTCTAAGAATACCGACATTAGTTACAAATTTGGAGCAGTTCGGGCATGACGTCACACGGTTTTGCTCCGAGGATTCTGCCTCAACGCTCCTTTTCCGCTGCCTTTAACTTGCGTCCTATTTGTCACACATGAAACTCCCCTCTCCGCTTTGTCTTTCTGCCTCTTTCTTACCACTCTGTTCCTCTTCACTGTGTCTCCTTGGTGTTTGTTTCCTTCCACTTCCTCTCCTCTCTTCCTTTCCTTGCTTTTATCCTCTTCTTCTTTCATGTTTCTACTTTCTCCTCCCCACCCCACCTCCTTCCCTTTTCCTGCTTGTTCCCTCCCTTTTTTGGTACTTTTCCTTCGTTTTTTTTCTTTCCTGCAATTATTTTTCCCTTGCAGTTTTTGGCACACCTCTTGTTTGCTTTCAGTTTTGTGGGATAGCTGTGTCCACCCCGTCCACGCCAGGCACCAGGTTTTGCTGTGTTGTCCATCTCGGTCCAGTGTTGTCAGAAGCAAAGTAATCTTAATGCTGCCCCACTGACCGTCTTCCTGTATGTTCTCCAGTACCTTGTCTGATGGTCTGTGGCGGGTCTGTTGGTGCTGGTCTTCTTTGTCTCCTCGCCTCATTCCGTCTCTGAATGTCCCTCCCTCACAGCTTCGGCTTCTGTTTCCCGCCCCTTTCTTTCTCTACATCATCTTTGCCCCCTCTCTTGCCTCTTTTGTGCCTCTCATCAATTCCTCCTCGCCTTAATGTTGTCTCTCCTCTCCCAAACTGTATTGGTCAGCATTAACCAGACCTTATCTCGACTATGTGGTTCAGTGCTGTCCCCTTTACTATAGAATGGACACCAGTAGGTTAGAATATTTGCAGAGGAAGATGAAAAGGGACTCAAGAGATGAGAATATCAAATGTGCATCCTCTGGAAAGGCGAAGGACGCGAGGAAGCTTGTTAGAAGTTTATAAATGGATGAAGGGCTGCAGTGAGGGTGATGTCAATAAGTTTCTGGTGGTAAGAGATAAGGGTAAGACACTTAGTAATGTGTTTAAGTTGGATGCATTCATAATTAACAAGGATGTGGACTAGTACTGGTTTACCAACAGAGTAGTGAATGAGTGGAACAAGCGTGGCAGTCATGTGGTGAGTGCCAATTCGACCTTTAAAAAGAGGCCAGATACATTCTTGGGTAGTGTAGACTTTATATCCTCTTGTGGACTCCTTACTTTCCTATAATCTCACATTCTTATATATGTGTTATATTTCCTCTGCCCCAGTCCAAACCTTTCCTCCCCTTCCACTCCTTCCACCCCCAAGAACTACCCTCCCCTCGTCTGTAAGTGCCAGATCCGTCCTCAGACACATGTAGCTCTCCCTTACACGGCTTTGTATCCCACGGGTCTCTGTCTCACGGCTATCTCTCACACGGTTGTCGCAGCAGTCCAGAAGTTCCCGTTGACATGTTATATGGCCTGGGAGTGAGAGAAGGAGGGGGAGAGGGGGATACAGAGAGAGAGAGAGAGAGAGAGAGAGAGAGAGAGAGAGAGAGAGAGAGAGAGAGAGAGAGAGAGAGAGAGAGAGAGAGAGAGAGAGAGAGAGAGAGAGAGAGAGAGAGAGAGAGAGAGAGAGAGAGAGAGAGTGTGTGTGTCATAAGAATTCCAGGTCTGGTGCGTGGAGAGAAAGAAGAGATGCATGTGTGTGTGTGTGTGTGTGTGTGTGTGTGTGTGTGTGTGTGTGTGTGTGTGTGTGTGTGTGTGTGTGTGTGTGTGTGTGTGTGTGTGTGTGTGCGTGCCTGCTTGTCTGTCTTGCTTTAACAGAAAATTTTGACATAATTGCTATAACCGAAACATTTATCGACACCACAAATATTGATTTAAGTTCCGAATACAACATAGATGGCTACAGACTCTTCAACAAAGATCGTGTAAACCGTAGAGGCGGTGGCGTCGCCCTTTATGTCAAAAGCTATTTGCAACCCACTGACAAAACACCGGGAAACAGTAACGTTGAACATTTGTGCGTGCGAGTAAACATTGCAAAAGTCAATTTAAATATATCTGTCACCTACAGACCTCCTGGGCAATCACTGATGACGACCTTGAAATGTACAGCGTCTTAAGGCAGTCACTTAATAACAGCGACTCACTGATATTAGGAGACTTTAACCTCCCCATATCGACTGGGCGACACTGTCAGGTACAGAAGGCGAGTCACATAGAATGATCGAATTTCTAGAAGAAAATTATCTAAGCCAAATGGTTTCTGAGCCAACTCGACAAAATAATATACTCGACCTTGTTATAACGACCCAAGATAACCTAGTCAGTAGTGTCACGGTAGGAGAACACCTCGGTTCCTGCGATCATAAATTAGTGCGCGTCGACATTAAAGCTCAATCATCAGTGACTGAAAATAAAGTAAAGGTGCCCAATTTCAAAAGAGCTAACTTCGTAGAAATCCGACAAAAACTAACAGAAATACAACTATCAGATGACGGCAACGTAGAGGAAGCCTGGCTAAGCCTTAAAAATCACTTACTCACTCAGCAGAACACATTCGTCCCCTTGTGCGAGAAGCGAATTAACACTAATAAAAGCCCACCGTGGTTTAATAGCGAAATTAAACAATCAGTCAATGAGAGAAAATTGTTTTACAGGTTAAAGAAAGAACATAGCACGCCCGAGAACATTAGACTTTATAATGATGCCAGGCGACGAGTAAAAAGACTAGTAGGTCAGGCAAAGCGTAGATATGAAGAAAATATTGCAGCCAACTGTAAAAATAACCCGAAATCTTTCTTCAGTTACATAAACAACAGAAAGGCGATCAAAAGTGGTATATGACCTTTAACAAACAGCGACGGTGCACTAGTGACTGACAGCCAATACATTGCAAACCTCTTAAACAATTACTTTTCCTCGGTGTTTAATACTAACAGTCTTCCTCTCGCTACCACCAACACCAGTACTATTGTAAATCTCGAGCATGCATTGCCTAATTTTGAAATAACAACCGATGAAGTCCTTAAAGCTCTCCATTCACTTAAAACAAATAAAAGTCCTGGACCTGACAAAGTATATCCAACTCTGCTGAAAGAAACGAAGAGCGAAATACTCTCCTCCCTCACAACCGTATTCAATATGTCCTTGCGACAAGGCATCGTCCCTTCAGATTGGAAAAAGGCTAACGTGACACCGATTTTCAAGAAAGGAGACAAAAAAGTACCAGGTAATTACAGGCCCATTAGTCTAACTTCGGTTATAGGTAAGCTACTTGAGGGCATAATTAGAGACAAAATTGTGAGTTACCTTGAAAGCCACTCATTGATTGGGGACTCACAACATGGCTTCCGAAACAAAAGATCCTGCCTATCAAACCTATTAACCTTTTATAACGACCTCTTCACTGTTTATGACGTAACCAAATCACTGGACGTAGTCTATCTTGATTTCCAGAAAGCGTTTGATAAAGTCTCACATCATAAATTACTTTACAAATTAAAGCAAATAGGTATTGACGGTCAAGTAAACCAATGGATCGCGAATTGGTTGAGCAACAGACAACAAAGAGTAGTGATTGACGGATTTAACTCAGAGTGGGCGCCTGTCACTAGTGGCGTCCTCAAGGCTCGGTCCTGGCCCAGTGCTCTTCATTATTTACATCAACGACGTGGATGTTGGACTCAATAACCGCATTAGTAAATTTGCAGACGACACAAAGATTGGTAACTCGGTTCTCACTGACGAAGACAGGCAAAGCCTCCAAGAGGATTTGCACAAAATTTCAGCTTGGTCGGATAGATGGGAGATGCCCTTTAACGTAGACAAGTGCCAGGTCCTTCAAGTTGAAACGAGGAATAAGAAGTTCGAATACGAAATGCGCGGCGTTAAACTCAAAAGCGTTCAATGCGTCAAAGACTTGGGGGTCAAAATCGCGTCAAACCTCAAATTCTCACAGCAATGCATCGATGCAGCAAATAAAGCGAACAGAATGTTGGGCTTCATTAAAAGAAACTTTGTATTCAAGAATAAAGATGTAATACTCCCGCTCTACAACAGTTTAGTCAGACCCCACTTGGAATATGCGGTACAGTTTTGGTCCCCCCACCATGCAAAGGATATTGCTAAATTAGGTGTTCAGCGTCGGGCAACGAAAATGATCCTTCCTTGCGCAACAAATCCTACGAAGAAAGGCTTTCACCCTTAACATGTTCTCTTGAGAAACGTCGCCTGAGGAAAACTGATCGAATGTTTTAAAATACTTAATGGTTTCACGAATGTAGACAGATCAACATTGTTTATGATCGATGACAGTCTGCGCACGAGGAGCAATGGCGTAAAACTCAGATGTAGACAAGTAAATTCAGACTGCACAAAATTTTTCTTCACCAACGTTGTAGTGCGAGAATGGAATAAGCTTCCACCATCAGTGGTCCAGTGTAACACGATTGACTCCTTCAAAAATAAGCTCGACCGTCACTTCCTTCAACTTAATATCAACTAGAGTAGAAGTGCAACGTTTTGGAGTCTTCTGATTAATGTAAAATCACTTAGGTTTAAGGACAGACCACCAAGTCTGGACCATGGGGTCTGTGTGGTCTGATTTTCTATGTAAATCTCTCTCTCTCTCTCTCTCTCTCTCTCTCGCGCGCGCGCGCGCTCAGACACACACACACACACACACACACACACACACACACACACACACAGACACACACACACAGATAGACAGACAGACAGACAGACATCCCTGCCGTATATTTGCAAGTTTTATTTCATCCTTTTCCTAATAATTCCTGTATCAATTTTGTTTCCTATTAACTACTACTTTCCTTTCTATTCCTCTTCTTCATTGGTCTTTTTTCATCTTTTTCTCATTCTTTTCGTCTCCTTTTTGTCCATTCCTTTCCTCTCTCACCCTCTTACCTCTGCACTTCTTTCCTCAGCCTTCCCTCTTTCATTCCTCTCTCTTCTCTGCTTCCTCTTCCTGTGCTTTTCCTTTCTAACCCGTTTCTTTCTTTTTCACACCTTTCTCCCAACACACACACCATCTCCTTCCGCAACTTTCTTTCCTTCCTTCATTCATTTACTTTCCCTATAATTTGTCTTTTTCATTGTTTTCCATTGCAATGTTGTTGTTGTTTTTTACTACATCCCTTATTCCTTTAGTCAACCGTCCTGTTTTCGTCTTCTTTGCCTACTCTCTTGTATTTCATATTTTCTCCTTTCATCCTTCGTATTCTTTTGCATTACGATATTTCTTAATTAGTCGTAGCTTTTTCATTCTCCTTATCCCTTTTTCTTGTGTTATGTATATGTGTATGTGTTCATATAAATATAAGAGAGAGAGAGAGAGAGAGAGAGAGAGAGAGAGAGAGAGAGAGAGAGAGAGAGAGAGAGAGAGAGAGAGAGAGAGAGAGAGAGAGAGAGAGAGAGAGAGAGAGAGAGAGAGAGAGAGAGAGAGAGAGAGAGAGAGAGAGAGAGAGAGAGAGAGAGAGAGAGAGAGAGAGAGAGAGAGAGAGAGAGAGAGAGAGAGAGAGAGAGTCAGAATCAGAATCAGAATGCTTTATTCCATTAAAGTACAATGTACAATGGCTTTTCTCTTAATTACTAAATACTTTACATGTAATATAGTTATCATATATAAGACTTTCTTTAACTAATCTTTTATCTTAATTACTAAATATTTACATGGGATATCATATATAGGAACTTACTGGATATAATACATATGTACTAGATAAGTGTATATTATGTCCTTCACGCGTTCTTTAGCAAAAGCCTCCTTGAAGAGCGTGAATAGTTAGGGCTTTCTTGAAGCTCGTGAGTGACGGGAGTTCTTTTATATTAGGGGGGAGCTTGTTCCATGCTCTTGGTCCACTTACTAATAGTGACCGCGCACCATTGTCTGTTCTCACTCTTGGGATAAATAGGTCTCCGTTTTGTCTCGTTACAAGTTCGTTAATTTGTGTTACATATGGTAAGTTTAGTAGCCACCAGGATAATATTTATGGGTCACTTTATACACCATTATGCACTGATCGAATTTCACTTTTTCTTTCATCTTTATCCACTTTAGTTCTTGTAACACAGGAGTAGCACGGTCGCGTCTTTTGTAGCCCCCAGCAGCAACTTTGGCAGCGAAGTTTTGCAGTTTTTGCACTCGCTGCATGAGGGTCTCATTGGTGTTGCCCCATATTTTTAGTCCGTAATTGATTAGACTTAACACTAGTGTCTTGATAACAATCACTCTGGTGTCCTTATCAAATATGTCCTTAATTCTGTTTATGAACATTAAAACCCCTATTACTTTTTTGTTGAGTTGATGTATGTGTGTCGAACGTCATGTACTTGTCAAAGTAAACACCCAATATTTTAACATGTTTGCTTATTGGTATATCGCTTCCGTCAAAGTTGATGGTCATATCATCTGGTAAGCTCGATAACAGTTGCTGTGTGCCGATAAATATAAATTGGGTTTTGTTAGAGTTCAACATAAGGCCACTTTTTAGGAAGTAAGTCTTGGCATTCGACAGTGTTACTTTAGCTCTGGTTATTAGCTGGTCTATGTTATTAATGTTGTCACTGTGGATAAGCTGTGTGTCATCTGCGTACTGAACCAGTATACAGTCGCTGATGTGATCTGAGATATCATTAACAAAAATAGTAAAAAGAATAGGGCCAAGGATAGAGCCTTGTGGGACTCCATGTGTTATTAAGGATTTGGGTGATATGTGATTGTTTAGCCGGACTGATTGAGTTCTGTTTGATAGGTAGTCTTGGATCCAGAAAGGGTCTATACGTAGTTTAAGGCATCGCTGCAGTAAAATGTCGTGGTTAACACTGTCGAATGCCTTCGATAAGTCACATAAAGTTATCAGAGTAATTTTCTTATTATCTAGGTTACTATATACATTATTGGATATTACTGTGAGAGCAGTTTCAGTAGATAACCTCGGCCTGAATCCGTGTTGAGAGTTAGAAAGTAAAGCATTCCCTTCTTGGTGGTCAGAAGGTTGCTTAGCTACAATTTTTTCTAAGATATTACAGGGAGGAGAGATATACAGTAGGTCTGTAATTGGAGTTGATATTGCTATCCCCTCCTTTAAAAATCGGGGCAGTAATGGCTTGTTTCCATGGGGTGGAAAATTAACCTGTAACTATTGAGGTGTTGAATATGCATGTTAGGTAGAAAGCTGTAACAAAAAGGCTGTCTTTTATGAAATTGAAAGAAATGCCATCGCTACCTACAGCTTTGGTCTCCTTTAGTTTGGATATTGTTAGAATTACAGTCTCATCATCAACTGGTTTAGGTCTGAAGAAGTTATTTGTGTCTAAGTTATCAGTAGTGTCATGAGTTACTCGTACGTTGTCTGAGTTAGTATTATTGTTAGTAGACTCATTTTTACACCTCTCAAAAGTTTCTCTTCCTACGTTAGCGAAGTAGTTGTGAAAATCCTCCGCCTTGTCATTAATATCTTCATTAGTGATGATGTTGTTATTAGGTTTATTGTTAGGCACTATACCTCTAATATTACTCCACATTTGTGACGAGTTGCCTTTACTTTGGCGGAATTTATTATGATAGTATGTCTTTTTTGCCTTGTGAAGCTTATCCTTAACGCGTTTCTTTTCTTCTTTATATTTGTTGTAAAGTTGTGTGTTGTGTCGATCTAATTTTAGCTGGCCTTGTAAGCTATCCCTGTACTTCATGTTATCTCTTACTTCTTTGTCAATCCAAGGAGCAGGTGGTCTATTTATATATTTAGTCGTCATTGGGGCAACTTGATCTAGGCAAGAATTGAATATTGTGTTAAGTATATTCACCTGTTCGTCAATGTCATCAGTTAACGTGATACTATTTAAGCAGTCTGAGCTGGTTAGCAATGCTTCACAAAAGTTATCTTTATTGTATGTGGCCATGCTTCTGAAAGTTTTCTTTATTTTTGTCCGTTTGGGTTTGTTGATGTCGATTTTGAGATAGTCATGTCGTGATCTGCGATAGTACTGGGAAGGCAATCAGAGGTAACAATACTTTCTTTTTGTTTGTGATTAGGACATCAAGTAGTGTGGCAGACTGGGGGGTGACACGTGTTGGTTTACTTATTACTTGGAATAAACCGCAAGCTTCAATTATTTTCTGCAGGTTGCTGTTGTTAACTAGAAGGTTATCGTTAAGATCGCCGAACACATACATGGGTTTCTTTCTTAGGTTAACGTGCTTGAAGACTTCCATTAGATAATCATATGAGGTAGCGGGGCTTTGGGATGTCTGTATAAGCATCCTACAATGATTGATGGTAGTTTTCTGCTTTGAACTGTGATCCATATGTTTTCGATTCCAGTACAGGGTTCAACATCTGGTGTAATGATCTTGGAGCTTAGATTATCCTTGACATAAAGACACACTCCACCTCCGCGGCCCTTATCGTGTCGAAATAAATTGTAACCTGGTATTATTATTAGTGAGTCAGGTGTTTGTTGATGAAGCCAAGTCTCACTAACACAGAGAATGTCAATATCACGGTCATATAATAGTAATTTTATTTCCTCGAAGCTAGATAGAAGAGACTGGGCATTGATGTGTTCTATGGAGAGACCGTCCTTAGCTTTACTATAATGTTCAACGGCAACGTCTTCTTCGCCAATGACCTATCCTCTGTAGAAGTTACATAGTCTATTTTGTGGCCTAATTGGTAACATGTTGTGCACTGTATTTTATGGTCAAACCTGCATGTGTTTTGTGTGTGGTTTGTTTCCACAGTTGTAGCACGCCCTCTTCTGCGTGGCCATGGTTGCGGTGGTGGTGATGGTGGAGCTCTGGGTGGGGTGGGGTGGCTTCTAGTCCATCCATGGGCGAGAGGCTGTGGAGAGTTGTCAGATCGGCGGTGGGCGGTCGGGTAGTGAGGGTTAGTGCCCTCCCATCGTCAGGTGTGGGACCAGGTGTTGTCAGGTTACTGGAGAGAGAGAGAGAGAGAGAGAGAGAGAGAGAGAGAGAGAGAGAGAGAGAGAGAGAGAGAGAGAGAGAGAGAGAGAGAGAGAGAGAGAGAGAGAGAGAGAGAGAGAGAGAGAGAGAGAGAGAGAGAGAGAGAGAGAGAGAGAGAGAGAGAGAGAGAGAGAGAGAGAGAGAGAGAGAGAGAGAGAGAGAGAGAGAGAGTCATCCAGCCACGGTCTGATCACATGCTAGACTCGGGGTTGACAGCCTGTACCACCCCACAAAGTGTGTGTGTGTGTGTGTGTGTGTGTGTGTGTGTGTGTGTGTGTGTGTGTGTGTGTGTGTGTGTGTGTGTGTGTGTGTGTGTGTGTGTGTGTGTGTGTGTGTGTGTGTGCATTCATTTATCATCGACTGAGTGGAGACTTCATTGTGCAAGGTGCGGTGGCAGGTTGTCGTGCGTGGCTGTCAGCTTAGGAGGAAGCACAGCTGGGAAGGGATGAATGAGTCTTGTGACTGCCCATTAGTTACATACTGAGGACTGAGGGAGGGAAGGACAGTAAAGAAATGCAGAACCTATCACGCGAGGGAGGCAGCAAGGCAATGAGGAGGGACAACACTATAAAGATGAATGAGTCTTGTGCATGTGTTAATTAGTTACCCAGGAAAGGAAGAGGAGGAAAGCTATGCAGAACCTGTGTAGTAAACGAGGACCTGATGATAGTAGTAGGGAGGCAGGAAGGCGTTAAGAGAAGGGCAATAGTAAACGGATGAATGAGTTTTGTCCTTGTGTGTCCATTAGTTACTGAGGGAAGGACGAGGAGGAAAGAAAAGGAGAACCTATCACGCGAGGACCTGGTAATAATAGGGAGGCAGGAAGGCGGGACTAATAAGAGCAAGTTATACTGTTTGACGCAGATGGGGTTTGTAAGCTAAAGAACTAAATGCGAAAAGTCCTTGTGTAATGTTTGGTGCTGATGTTGGTTGGTGTTCTCAGACGCTTCCACCTCTCCCATCAACGATTTTCAAAGGCCGGAAAGAAGATTAGTTGGGGTCTAATGAGTTTTTTTTTTAGGTTCATGGTACAAAAGTAGAGTTTGAGTACCACCAGGGTCATAAACTACCCATGGAAATAGCAAGGAATCCTACGAAAGCCTTGGGAGCTTGGAAGCCGAAATGTTTCAGAAAATAGCCCGTCGATGTGGTTTAGGGCGTTTGTCAGGTTCTGTAATGATGGGATAGATAGACATTGAATAAGCTTAGTCCGTACTATATCCTTTGGGAAGCCAACTACAGGATTAACGTTGCCATTAGCCCCGAAGTAGTATTACCCACAATAAAAGCTTAGGAATTGGAGAATACTGAACAGGAAATCATGTTCGTAGCCGGTGCCAAGTAGAAAACCTGACCATTAAGGGGAATATAGTTTGGGTTGGCGTGCGAGGCGAGCACCACGTTTCCATCAGCGGGAAATGTTTATACCGAGTCCTCCCTTCCTGGCGGGCATCGACGCGGCTCCCACACTGAGGACCTAGTGGCGAAGGCGGCGACGGGGAAGCAGGAGAAATAAATATACCTGTTTCCATCCGCTCCTGAGTGATTTTTTTCATTGGTACGAGAAGCTTGCAATTATGTGATGAGTTTAATGGTGCGGCAGTTAATAATACGCCATTACGGGATGATTTATGTGCCCTACGTTTTGGTGGGGGAATGAAAACTTATTATTTGTTTGTATTTTGTATTTGAGGAGTTATTACGTTAGCTCTGAGGTAAGGAAGAATAGGAATATAAGTTCATGTAAGTCATATCTTTTCGTAGAGTTGGTTTTGAGGTTCTTGAATAAAAAAAAGTGATAATGTTGGTTTGTTAGTATTTGACGAGTTGTTATGTTAGCGTTGAGGCGAAGTGAAGGAATTCAGGGTCTCATGAATCTTATATATCTTTTCGGAGGGTTTCCTTCCATGTGTAAAATGATAGATGTTATTGATAAAAAACACAGACTTGGATAAAATAAAAATTCACTGACTCTGATATATATTCTCTCTCTCTGCGCGCGCGCATTGTAAGGTGTTTTTTTATGTTTATATAAAGCGAGACGATATTCATAAGAATCACTGACTTTGATATATATTCTCTCTCTCTGCACTGGGCCATTGTTTTTCTCTTTTCCTGTGGCGCTCGTGTGTGTGTGTGTGTGTGTGTGTGTGTGTGTGTGTGTGTGAGTAGAGCGCTTCTCCGTGTCTTATTTGGCCGGCAGCTGTCGAGTGTTTAGGAGGAAGAGGAGGAGGAGGAAAATGAGAAGAATGTGGGGGATGAGGAGGAGAGAGGGAGAGAGAGAGAGAGAGAGAGAGAGAGAGAGAGAGAGAGAGAGAGAGAGAGAGAGAGAGAGAGATAGAGAGAGAGAGAGAGAGAGAGAGAGAGAGAGAGAGAGAGAGAGAGAGAGAGAGAGAGAGAGAGAGAGAGAGAGAGAGAGAGAGAGAGAGAGAGAGAGAGAGAGAGAGAGAGAGAGAGAGAGAGAGAGAGAGAGAGAGAGAGCATTGGGACAGTCCTATGTTTTGCACCGGACTGCTAATAATGATTCAAGGTAACACAACTTTCTCGACTCTCTGGCATCACCATCATCATCATCATCATCATCATCATCATCAAGGCGTGTATAGTACTCGTGTAGGTCCCTCGCTCAGGAGGAGGACGGGGAAGGCGACGGCTGCGGGAGGTGGAGAAAGGGGGGCGAGGGGAGGGGTGTCAGGAGGGTGAGGAACTGGGAGGCGAGAGAGGGCATGTCTGTGTGAGAGATAGGGATGGCCAAGCACCTTTAATTTGAGTACCGGTAGTACCGGTACCGAAAACTCATTTACCGCTAATACCGGTACCGGTACCGGTACCCGAAGGAGTATTTTTTTATCTTAATGACTTCTGATAAAATTCCCAAATAAATTTCCTGTATAGAAAACTCTCTCTCTCTCTCTCTGAATGAAGTGAATATTTATTTTTCGATAAAAAATAGCATGTATAGTTATTATGGATGTACTGATCATAGGATAATAACAATAACAATATTTATTAGCAACCTAAAAAGAAAAGAATCGGACATCAAGAATTATCCAGTAACTCCAATAAAAGCAAGATCAAAATGGTGCGGCACTTGGCATTGGTACCGGTGCCGGCCGAATAGATTCTTCTCGGCACCAGGTACCGGTACCGGGTGCCGGCTGAATCGATTCTTCTCGGCACCAGGTACCGGTACCGGGTGCCGAGAAGAATCGATTCAGCCGGCACCCGGTACCGGTACCTGGTGCCGCGAAGCCTCATGATCACTGGGCACTGAGCATTGCCGCTAGTACCGGTACCGTTTGGATCTTAGTAACGCTCGGGGCTCTCCCGCCTCCATGCGGTATCACCCGGTATGGGCCCTGTGTGGAGACGCTGAATCACTGCCTCCCTGACCGTCTCCCCAAGTTCCCACCATTTTGTCCTGCTTTTCGTTTCCATCACAGCTCCCGTTTCCATTATTTTATTATTTGATTTATTTATTGGATTTATTGGATAATTCTTGATGTCCGATTCTTTTTATTTTTTAGGTTGCTAATAAATATTGTTATTGTTATTAGACTATGATCGAGTACCCATATCACCAAGATACCCACTCACTGAGTGGTGATCTCTCTCTCTCTGAATGAAGTGAATATTTATTTTTTCGAGAAAAAAATAGCATGTATAGGAAATAAGGATATACTCGATCGTAGTCTAATAACAATAACAATATTTATTAGCAACCCCCCAAAAAAATCGGACATGAAGAATTATCAATAAAGCCAATAAATAAATCCGAGCAATCCGGTACCTTACCGAGCAATCTGGTACCGGTACTGTTTAGCTGGTACCGTTAGTACTGGTACTAGTACCGGTACCTGCCCACCCTTTGTGAGAGATTGGAGGGAGGAGGGGGTAGGATGGGAGCACGAGGGGTGTGTGCCGCTGAGAATGACGGGGAAGAGAAAGGATGAGGAGGGAAGAGGTAAAGGGAGGGAGTTAATTATATCCAGCGTGGGTGGTGCGGGACGTACGGTGTAGAGCCAGGCGTCGAGTGTAATTATACGTCTGGACATCCGCTCGCTTGAAGGATAAATAACACAGAGGCCATATAATTGAATAAGTAAGGTTCATGCGATCGTAATTATCACGATGGAAACTGAAGTACAAGCAAAGTGGAGACGACTGTAACAGTGTATACCAACTTTCTTTCGCTTGTTTAAGGACACGGGAGGTGGTGGCTGAGTGGTCAGCGCTCGAGCGCGACCTCCAGGAGGACGCAGGCTCGCGTCCCGCCCGCCGCTCAGGATTGGTGATTTTTTTATTTAAAAAAAAAAAATCTTTTTTTATTTTATTTATTTATATATTACTGACCACAAGGATTGATGTATCTGGTAGGAAGAGTGATCCAGTGTGAGAACATTTTAACAGAATTCCTTCAAAGTCTGGGAAAGCATGGAGAGCTATATGCAAACAGTGTAAACTGTGAGTTACAATAAATAGTAGCAAGACTGAAAATAACCAAATTTATTGTCATAAGAATTAAAAACCTTATTTTTTAAAGATTTTGAATTTTGATTTCAAAGACTTTATGAACTACTTTCACAGAAGTGTATCATTATTTTTCAAAGACTGCTTTTACAGTATAAATTCAATGTGCTTTTGTTTTAAATACAGGCCATAATATATTTTTTTTAATTCATTACTTCAGGAAATAAGTACAGTTCATTATAAGTAAACCTCTTTGATTTACTTTTTTTAATAGCATGTGGAATTTTTTGCTATATGGTTTTGTATGGGGGAGGTGGTGGCTGAATGGATAGCGTGACGGCCCCGCGTTCGGGACGACGCGAGTTCAATCCCCGACCGGTGCCACCAAGCTGGGATTTTTCAGCCGCCGCCGAGTGGCTTAAAACTACCCACATGCTGTCCAGAAGACCACCTATCAACCCGGACTTTAGATTCTAGGATTAAAGATGAGCTCCGGGAAGGCAGCATGAGCCAATGCAAGATGGCGCCACAATAAACACTAGCCTGCGCCAGAACGGGCTGGGCCGACCATCAGGCCTCACCGGGAAGCATATTCGCCAAGTCTGGAACGCCTCGTCTCCACGGGAAATTAGGACCAATCACAGCGCGCGCTCAGCCAGGCCACGTATTGCCAGCTCGTGAAGTCATTACTTACCCTTTATTTACACAGTTTTATCAAATATGTTAAGTGGGAATTGTTTTTTCTTTAGTTTTATTTGTTGTTGTTGTTGTTGTTGTTGTTGTTGTTGTTGTTGTTGTTGAGGAGATAAACAGAAAGAGGAATGAAAAGTGGTGAAAAGTAGTGTGTGTGCCTTCTCCGGAACAGCCAACTCTTATACGTTTTGTTAGGTGTGCCCAGGTGAGACAATGTTTTTCTTCCTTTTTGCTTGAAGGTAAAAGTAAACAGAGGAATGAAAAAGTGTGTAATCTATTTCCGAAGGACCCAACTCATGTGCTTTGTCTGGTGTGTAGGTGAGAGATGGTGTTTCTTTTTGCGTCTTTCTCTTATTGTTTTGTTAAGGAGGTGAAAATAAACAGTAAGTAGTTATACCATTGTGTGACTAACTTACCCTCGCTACGCCTGGCTCCTGCTGCAACTCGGTGGTATTGATTTAGTCAGCGCTGAACAGAAGAAAAGAGAAGGCGTAGCGAATTCCTGGTTGTAAGTCTTTAATTAATGTACTTTATGGGGAAAATTTTTGCTGTCCTGAATATTGTGTGTGAGGTTTGTTCAAGGTTGCAAGGTTACGAAGATTTATTGCAGTTAGCGCATGTATTGAAATTGTAGATGTTTTTTTTTTTTATTGAGTAAGCATAAATATTAATGTTTGCTAAATTCTTCATTCTTTAAGATGTACGAGATTTCTATTTATGGTTTGATATCACTTTTTTCATCGAGGAGGCAGAAATATTAGTGTTTCCTATATTTTTCACTCTTCGAGATATACAAGATTTATGTTTGTATTTGGGCATCACTTTATTTATCGAGTAAGCAGAAATAATAATGTTTACTAAATGCTTCACACTGAGATGTACAAGATTTCTGTTTATATTTGGGTATCACTGTGTTTGTCTTTATCGAGGAAACTGAAATATAAATGTTTCATAAGAACATAAAACATAAGGAGTCTACTAGAGGCCGGTTGGCCTATATAAGGCAGCTCCTGTAAGCCTAACCGCACCTAACCTCACTTTCCATAAATTTAACCAACCTTTTCTTGAATGTATCTATTGTATTGGCATCCACAGCACGACTGCCACGCCTGTTACACTCATCCACCACTCTATTAGACATTCAAGAGTCATATTTATGCTTTAGTTTCGCTTTTCTTTTATCAAACAAGCACGAATATTAGTGTTTTCCGTGTTATTATTCCACTTTACGAGATACACAAGACTTCTATAAATACTTTGCTCGCACTTTAGCTTATCAAGCGGGAATGAATATAAATGTTTCTGAGATACTTCACTGTATGAGGAAACACGACTTCCATTTATGCTTTGATGTCGATTATAGTTGTTTCCGAGATATTTAAGTCTATGAGATATACAAGACCTCTACAAGACTTCTCTATCAAGCAAGAACGAATATTTATGTCTCGGAGTTGTTGTTTCCTTCATGAGTTATACAAGACCTACGCTTCTACCTGACTTAAACTTTCTATTACTTATACATCTAACTCGCGTGTTTGGTATCCCTCTATGAGTTATACAAGACCTACGCTGCTACCTTTACTGCTACTTTCTATTACTATACATCTAACTTGCTTATATGGTAAGGTTAACATGAGCTGGGGAACGATAAAGGCGTGATATAGGTGAACAAAGAAATATGGTAGAGGAGGCATTACAGGGTTACATAAGAAAATAAGAACGTAAGAAGTCTGGAATAGGCATTCACTTTAGGGCTCCATTGATCCTTGCTGAGTTAGGTAATGAACAGACATGACTCACACGAACATAACTGATTCAGAGGGAAGAGGAAACACTATAGGGGTCCATTATTCATGTTTGTAACCTGGATTAAACAAAAGAGACTCAGATGGAGGAGGAAGCATTCACTATAGGGGTCCATTTACCCTTGCTGAGTTAGGTAATATAAAAGACATGATTCACGCCAACACAGTGACTTCAGATGGAAACGCAGGCACTCACGATAGGGGTCCATTTATACATGCTGAGTTAGGTAATGAACAGACATGATTCACGTGAACACAACTGATTCAGATGGAAGAGGAAACACTAAAGGGCTCCATTATTCATCTATGTTACCTGGATTAAACAACAAAAGAGAATCAGAGGGAGGAGGAAGCACTCACTATAGGGGTTCATTTATCCTTGCTGAGAGGAAAATAAAAGACACGATTCACGCCAACACAACGGATTGAGGTGGAAGAGCAGGCATTCACTCTAGAGGCTCATTAATCCTTGTTGCAGCCTGTATTAACAACGCCTCCCTCTCATGCACCGCCATATGTTTCGTGGTATGCTGCTGTTAGTGTGTGTGTGTGTGTGTGTGTGTGTGTGTGTGTGTGTGTGTGTGTGTGGCCTGGGACACCAAAGGAAGGTATAAAATAAGGCCTGCAAAGCAAACTCCAGCCACGATATTTATAGTTTCAAGCAAGGCGAATATAATGAGTTTTTGGCCTCTATTCCAACCTGATATGATTCTTCTGCTTGTGTCTCGAGGTGAGGGAAGACCAAGGGAAGGTATATTGAAAGGTCTAAGAAAACGTGATCCAGCCACGTTATTTATAGTTTGAAGCAAGACGAATATAATGAGTTTTTGGCCTTTATTCCAACCTGATACGATTCTTTTGCTTGTGTCTCGAGGTGAGGGAAGACCATGGGAAGGTATATCATATATTACAAGGTCAAAGAAAACAATATCCAGCCGCTCTTCTATGCATGACAAGCGTGTGGCGAGGGGACTGTGTTGCTGCATGGCTGACTGTAGCTCATTCATGTTATTAGGAGAGTATAAATAGAGTGGGTAAACACATTCTGATTTATGAACATTTCAATAATTTTTCTTTAACTCCGATGTACTAAGGTTGGCTATGCATCATCTCATCGTTTGGGTAACGAATTTTTTTTTTTCCAGTTTATTGCCAAAGAAAAATTTCCAACTCCATATCTCTGCATAAGAAACCTGATATTAATGAAGTTGTTGTTCTCTCACGACGTTTTGTTAATATATCTTTTGTCTGTCTAAGAATCTCGACGTTAGTGAAGTATTTGTTCTCCTACCACGTTTTGTTAATATATCTATTGTTTGTTAAGAGTCTCGACGTTATGGAAGTAGTTGCTCTCTCAAGACGTTCTGTTAATATATCTTTTGTCTGTCTAAGAAGCTTGACGATAGTGAAGTATTTGTTCTCCTACGACGTTTCGTTAATATATCTATTGTCTGTCTTGGTAAGAAACTCGACGTTATTGAATTGATCTTTCCCCCACGACGTTTTGTTAATATGCCTTTCGTTTGTCTCTAAGAAGCTCGACGTTTTTGGAGTAGTCTTTTTCTTTCGGTTCCGCTACACTCGACTTTCTACTCTAGTTCATCCTTATACTGTCCAAATCCCTTATGCAAGAGTTAACCAGCATCTTCATTCCTTCATCCCTCGCACTGGTAAAATCTGGAACAATTTATCTTCGTCTGTATTTCCTCCTGCTTGACTTGAATTCTTTTAAGAGGAGAGTATTGAGACACCTCTCCTCCCGAAATTGACCTCTCTTTTGGCCACTCTTCTGAAGTCTTTACAGGGGCAGTGTTTAGCGGGCTTTTTTTATTATTCTTTTTCCTTCGAGCTGCTTCCTTTACTGTAAAAAATAACGTTATAACTCCTGCACAACAATTATACGTAAAAGAAAGGCAGCCACACACAGTCACCGGGCACGAAAAAAAGCTATGAACTAACTTTTTGGCAGGAAACAAGGGGGGGGGGGGGGAGCGTGAGGGAGAATCCTTACCCGACCTTCTTTCTTTCCTCCTCCTCCGTGTGGGCGAGACTTTTTCCATTACATTTGAATTTCCATTTCCGACATTCTCTTCTTTTCTTCTGGAACTAGTTGAGGAACACTCGATATTTTTGCACTGAAAGCTGTTGAAATAGTTTTGATTTAATCTATCTATCTATCTCTGTGTGTCTATCACTATATCAGTCTATCTATATGTGTGTTTGTTTGATATTTTTGCATTGAAAGCTGTTGGGATAGTTGTAATTTTATCTATCTATCTCAGTTTGTCTGTCAGTATATCAGTCTATCTATATGTGTTTGTTTGTTATTTTGTCTGTTTCCAAAGGCCACAAAGGAGATTAGTCAGGTTCTCATGAGTGTTTTCACGTTCGGCCTTGTCAGACTATCACAAGGCTCACAAAACTACCCATGGAAAGACAACAACAGCCTCTTGGAAAGCCTTACCAACTTCGGGGAAATGTGTAAATCCAGAAATGTTTTGGAGTATGGACCCAAAAAACTCATCCTCTTCTTTCTGCCTCTAGCTACAAAAAATAATGTGGCTGTATTTTGTTTTGCTAGAGCTTATATTTTACCCTCCCTTGGTCTTCCCTCACCTCGAGACAGAAGGGGAAAAATCATATCAGGTTGGAATAATGGCCAAAAAACTAATTATATTCGTCTTGCTTCAAACTATAAATAACGTGGCTGGATTATGCTATGCTAGACCTTATTATATACCTTCCTTTGGCCTTCCCTCACCTTGAGACACAAGCAGAACAATCATATCAGGCTGGAATAAGGGCACAAAACTCATTATCTTGCTTCAAACTATAAACAACGTGGGTGGATATTACTTTCCCAGACCTTGTATGATACCTTCCGTGGTCTTCCCTCACCTCGAGACAGAAAGAGGAAAAGTGTATCAGGTTGGAATATTGGCCTTAAAAACTTACTCTTTTTCGTCTTGCTTCCAAATACAAATAACGTGGGTGGATTTTGTCTTGCTAGATCTTATATTATACCTCCCCTTTGTCTTCCCTCACCTCGGGACAGAAGGTGAAAAATCGTACCATCTCGAAATATGGGCCTAAAACTTTCTTTTTGTCTTGTTCCCTACTACAAATAACGTTGCTGGATTTTGTTTTGCTAGACCTTATTTTATACCTTCCCTTTGTCTTTCCCTCACCTAGAGACAGAAGCGTAGAAGTGGTGTTGGAATATTGGCCTAAAACTCATTATCTTCGCCTTGCTTTAAACTACAAATAACGTGGTTAGATTTTTTTCCCCAGTGCTTATATTAAACTTTCCCTTAGTCTTCCTTCACCTCGAGGCAGAAGGAGAGGAATCAAATCAGGTTGGAATAAAAACCCTAAAACGTCATTAACTTCGCCTTGCTACTATGAATGACTTGCCTGGAGTTTGTTTTGGTAGACCTTATAGTATACCTTCCCTTAGTTTTCCCTCACCTCGGGACACAAGCAGAAGAATCATATTAGGTTGGAATACTGGCCTAAAAACATATTCTTTTTCGCTTTGCTTCCAACTAGATAGATGACGTGACTGGATTATGTTTTCTTAGACCTTTCAATATACCTTCCCTTGGTCTTCCCTCACCTCGAGACAGATTCAGAAGGTCGAAATATGGACCAAAAACTTATTATCTTTTTCTTGCTCCCAAATACAAATAACGTGGCTGGATTTTGTTTTGGTAGACCTTTATCACACCTTCCTTGGTCTTCCTCACCTCGAAGCGCAGGAGTCTCGCATCAGGTTGGGAGGCGAGAAGAAAGTTAATGTATATGTATGGCGCCGCGCCGCACCTCCGGAAGTAAAAATTTGGTTTGCTGATCTTGCAGGATAAATTTGTGGCTTGTGTTTCCCTTACAGACACACACAAAAAAGAATAAAAAAATAATAAAAATGAAAATGAAATACAGTTCCGTGTTTGTCTTCTTTTATTCTGCGTGTTTCTTCCTTTTCCTTTCAGGCAGTTTTGTGGGGGGTGAGGTGTTTTATATATAAATTCGTATGTCTTTTTTAGTTTTCTTCCTCTTCTTCCCCTTTTCTTTGCTGTCTCTTATTTTTCATTCACCAGTTATATACTTCTCTTTCCCTTCTGTCCTTCATTTATCTATTCACTCAATTCCGTTATTCTTTTGTTTTGTGAGTTTTTTCCTTGCCTGTTTTGGGTTATTCATGTTTTTGGGGGTTCTGAGATTTTATAGGTAAATTCCTATGTTTGTTTCTTCAGTTTCTTTCCCTTCTATATTTCTTCATTCATCACTTTTCTTTCCCTTTTTTCTTTCATGATCCTTTACTTATATGTTCATTTATTCCTTCATTCTTTTGTATATGGATCATGTGAGGTCTGATTTCGCTTTTTATAGTTTATGGGTTAATGCGTATTTCTTTTTTTTATTTCTTCCTCTTTCTTTCCTTCTTTCCTTCCTCATTCTTTCATTCATTGATTTGTGGATTGAGAGGTCTGATTTTGGTTTTATACTTCATAGATATATACGTACCTACATATTTTCTTTTCATTCTTTCTATTTCCTTCCTTAATTTTTCCATCCCTATTCCTTCCTTCATTCCTTCCTTCATATATTGACTAATAGTTCTGAGCTCGCTTTCTTACAGTTTATAAGTAGATGCGTACATCTCTTTTTCTTCTGTCTGCCTTTCTTTCTTCATTCCCTTCCCCCTCGTTCATTCGTGGAGTAATATAAGCATGTCTTCCCTCCGTAATCCAGCATGGCCATCCACTCCATACATAACAACGCCTTCATATAGCATCATCCTGGCACGCCCTGGCAGTTTATATTCAAATGCTTACATCTTTTCCTTCTTTCTCTCTCTTTCTCTTCATTCACTACTCATTCATTCATAGAGTAAGAGAGTTCTGATTCCCCTTGCTTCCTTCCTTCCTTCCTTCTTCCTTCTTTCCTTCCTTCCTCTCTTCATGCATTCATTGAGTAAAAGAGTTCTAATTCCCCTTTCTTCCTTCCTTCCTTCCTTCCTCCTTCTTTCCTTCCTTCCTCTCTTCATTCATTCATAGAGTAAGAGAGTTCTAATATCCCTCCTTAATCCTTCATGACCATCCATTCCCTATACATAACGACGCCTATATTCATCGCCATCCCGGCATCACCCAGCGACAGTCTTTCAATTAAAGTATCATCAGTCTCCCTCTCGCTGGGCTGCCGTGATTTGCCTTCCTCGTCCGCCCTCAGCCGCCTCTCATTTGCATGCCCGGCTAACGCTTTGTCGCTGTGTACGGTCCCCTTATCGGTGCTGGCTGGGCGAGGATGGGACGGAACTAGGCTGCGGAGGTGCCATTGATAACACACACACACACACACACACACACACACACACACACACGAGGACCCTTTGCCGCTAGTGTTCATCTGCTGCCCTTACGAGTGTGTGCTGTGTGGACTTAGAGGGCCTGCGTTGCCGTGTGATAACGTGGTGTCTGGATAAGAGGATGTTTGTATTGGTTTATTCTAATGCCTATGGTGCGGGAGGCAGATGGGGAGCTGAACTGAGGCGCACACGAAGATGAGTCTCACCTTCAGCCACGTTAAAAAGGCAGGTAGAGGGAGACGTTGAGTGATAGTGATTAGTTTGGCTTCGATGGTGTTTTGATCCGATCCTCACCCAAAAGTATACGTTGTGTAAGGGTATGCTCGTGCTTGGTAGATAGAGGGAGATGCAAAGTGATGATGTTAGGCTAGGTTACAGTGGTGGCTTGATCCGTTCCATCTTTCGCCGCACTGTCCTAAAATCCATGTTAGTGCCGGAGTATTCTCGTAGTCATAAGGAGATAGGAGACGCATAATTAATACGTATAAGTAGATGAAGCTACGCTGAATGATAAATGATAATAAATGGTGAGTTTATCTTAATGATGATATTCTCTCTCTCTCTCTCTCTCTCTATATATATATATATATATATATATATATATATATATATATATATATATAGATATATATATATATATATATATATAAATATATAAATAAATATATAAATAAATATATATATATATATATATATATATATATATATATATAGAGAGAGAGAGAGAGAGAGAGAGAGAGAGAGAGAGAGAGAGAGAGAGAGAGAGAGAGAGAGAGAGAGAGAGAGAGAGAGAGAGAGAGAGAGAGAGAGAGAGAGAGAGAGAGAGAGAGAGAGAGAGAGACATATTAAGTTATCTACCATCCACTTTTCTTACCTTTTACTCATTCAAAGATCTACAGGGATATTGTTTTCTGTATTGGTATATATGTCTCTTCGTATAGATATTGGTGCACGTTGATGTTATATACAAGTACAAATAATATCCTTTCAAAAGTATATAATTAATATCGTATGTATATGTTATGATTGACACGAAAAAGTTGGTATGTATAGTTATGTTTGGTGTATGAAAGCATGGATGATAATATTGCTGGTTCATTTTTTCCATTTTTTCCTTGTGTGTGTGGCAAGCTCGCCTCTTCCTCGCGTCCTCCACTCTGCTCCTCCCCTTGATATAATCCCTAAACCCATTTCCCTCTCGTTATTCTCTTCTCCCCATCCCTCTTTTCGTTTTCCATCTTTTCACTCTCTTTCCTCACTTCCATATCCTCCTCCTCCTCCTCCTCCTCCTCGTCGGCATTCTCCTCCTCCTCCTCCTCCTCCAACAGGCAGCCGATGACACTGCCCTGTACGAAGAGCTTCACTCTTTAACACAAAGTAAAGAAGTAATAATAATTGGGGACTTTAATTGCCCTAACATTGACTGGGGACAATTGACTGGAGATCAAGAGGGTAACAGGCTTATAGAAATGGTGGAGGATTCGTTCCTCACTCAAGTTGTAACTCAACCAACAAGAGAAAACAATCTGCTGGATCTGGTATTAGTAAGCGACCCCGACCTCATTCGCGACTGTGAAGTTGGTGAAAAAATTAACGGTTGCGATCACCACTTAATCCGTTTCAATGTCAACATAAGTCACAATCTCGTAGACAATCCGTCAGTGATACCAGACTACAAAAACGCAAATTTCAACCTAGCCCGTGAGCTGCTTCCCTCTGCGACCTGGGACCAACTTCACCTAACCGACAATACAATCGACAACGTGTGGAACAACTTCAAAGATAAGCTTTTGGGAGTAGAAAAGGCTACAGTGCCGACGAAACCCAGGAGAGTAAATGGTGCCGTAGATCCACCGTGGATGACCAGAGAAATAAAAAGGGCGGTAAACTTAAAAAAAAAGAATTATAACCTAATGAAAGAGAATGACACGGCCGAAGCCCGTACTCAGTACCACAACAGCCTCAGAGCTTGTCGCACCCTTATTCGGAGTAGTAAACGCAACTACGAAAAACAAATAGCGCGTGACATCAAGACAAACTCAAAAAAATTCTTCACATACATCAGATCGAAAAAGAAAGTAAAATCCAATATTGGTCCCCTGACAGACGAGACTGGAGCTGCAACTCAGGACAGTAAACAAATGGCCAGAATCCTCAACAGTAACTTCGCATCCGTATTCACAGTCGAGAACATCGAAACCATGCCCGAGAACCCTGACCCGCCGAGGGGAATCACGCCCCTGAAAATTGACTCAATATGCGACCAAGAAGTGAAAGAGTATTTGGATAAACTCGACACGAACAAGTCAACAGAACCTGACGGTTTGTCCCCGCGGTTATTAAAAGAGCTTAAACAACAAATACTTCAGCCACTCACTAACATATTCAACCAGTCTGTTCAATTGAAAAGGTCCTGAAGACTGGAAGATGGCGAACGTAACACCAATTTTCAAAAAGGAGACAAAAGCGTTGCATTAAACTACAGGCCCATAAGTTTGACATCAGTGGCAGGAAAAATACTCGAAAAGATTATTAGAGACAAACTTGTTAAGTTTCTAGAAGACAATAATGTAATCTCCGACACCCAGCATGGCTTCAGAAACAAGCGCTCCTGCCTAACGAATTTATTAGACTTCTTCCAAGGTATATATAAGAACTGGGATGCCCACATCCCCAGTGATGTTATATACCTGACTTTCAGAAAGCCTTCGACAAGGTACCGCACGAGCGACTCCTTAAGAAACTGCACTCGGCGGGCATTGGAGCCAATCTGATCGCGTGGATAAGAGATTGGCTCACCGACAGAAAACAACGAGTACTACTCAACGGACAGCCTTCCGATTGGCTTCCAGTCACTAGTGGAGTGCCTCAAGGGTCAGAGCTGGGACCCATTCTCTTCATCATATATATCAACGACCTCGAATCAGGACTGAAATCCACAATATCGAAATTTGCTTACGACACTAAGGTGGGGGAAAGGCCCTCACAAAGACCGACTGCGAAATCATTCAGAAAGACCTCAATCACATTATCGAATGGTCGGAAAATGGCAAATGTCCTTTAATGTTGACAAATGCAAAGTCATGCAAATAGGGTCCAGAAATACTAACCAAACAGACATCATGAATGTGAGACCTCTGAAAGCGATGAAGGACGAAAAGGATCGTGTATAAAATATCAGCATGGAACTGAAACACGCGAATCACTGTAAAAAAGCATACAACAAAGCCAACACTATGCTCGGGTTCATAGCGAGGAACTTCGAGTGTAAAACGCCAGACGTGATGCTATCCTTGTATAATTCCATGGTAAGACCGCACCTCGAGTATGCAGTACAGTTCTGGTCTCCTAATTACAGAAAGGACATTGATTTACTGGAAAGGATTCAACGACGCGCCACGAAAATGATACCAACCTTAAGGGCTCAACCGTACGAGAAACGACTCAAGCGACTCAATCTCTTTACATTAGAGAAAAGACGCCTATGAGGAGATATGATTCAAGTCTTCAAGTATCTGAAAAAATTCAATAACGTCGATTACTCCAATTTCTTTGAATTGCAAACCAACCTAAGAACTAGAAATAACGGTTTACCCATTCAGTCTAGTCGATGTAACACAGACATCGGAAGGAGTTTCTTTTCAAACCGAGTCATCCGTCACTGGAACAATCTTCCTTCAGAAGTAGTAAATGCGAATACTATCAACTCCTTCAAATATAGAATCGACTTCGCTGCGTCGGGAGTAAACTGAATATTGAGTTGCTTTCATCTGCTCCTCAATATCGAGGTGTTTTCATCTGCTCCTCAATGTCGAGGTGCTTTCATCTGCTCCCCAGGCCCCAGGCTGTCGAGCAGATTAAATCACCAAAGCGGGCAACCTCGTAATGAGCCAATAGGCTTTCTGTTGCCTGCGTTTCCATGTTTCCATGTTTCCTCTTCCTGTGTGAGAATTTAGTCATGAAACTCAACGCTGTTATATTCGTGTGATGTATTTCCTCTCCGATCGCACAAAACATTATCCGATATTGTCCCTGTCGCTGTGTTTTTTTTTTTTTGTTTTGTTTTGTTTTGTTTTGTTTTACGTTGTTGCCTATTGCGCCGGTAGGCATCTTCCCGGTGGGGCCTGATGGTCGGCCCAAGGCTTCTTCCAGGTGGGGCCTGATGGTCGGCCCAGCCCGTTCTGGCGCAGGCGAGTGTTTATAGTGGCGCCATCTTGCATTGGCTCATGCTGCCCCCCGGAACTCGTTCTTGATTCGCTTGGACGGCTTCCTCTAGAGTCCGGGTTGATGGGTGGTCTTCAGGACAGCATGTGGGTAGTTTTAAGCCACTCGGCGGTGACTGAAAAATTCGAGTGGTAGCGTGAGGATTCGAACCCGCGTCGTCCATCACGCGGCGAATGTGGGTCCAGTACGCTACCAGTTCGGCCACCGCCGAATGGTGAATGCAGGATTTTAGTGTGTGTGTGTGTGTGTGTGTGTGTGTGTGTGTTTTTTTACAACAAAGGAGGCAGCTCAAGGGCACACAAAAAAAGAAAACAATAATAAAAAAAAGCCCGCTACTCGCTGCTCCTAAAGTAAAACAAAAGAGGTGGCCGAAAGGAAGATCAAATACAGGAGGAGAGGTGTCCTGATACCCTCCTCTTGAAAGAGTTCAAGTCGTAAGCAGGAGGAAATACAGATGAAGGAAGATTGTTCCAGAGTTTACCAGCGTGAGGGAAGAAAGAGTGAAGATGCTGGTTAACTCTTGCATAAGGGGTTTGGACAGTATAGGGATGAGCATGAGTAGAAAGTCGAGTGCAGCGGGGCCGCGGGAGGGGGGGAGGCATGCAGTTAGCAAGTTCAGAAGAGCAGTCAGCGTGGAAATATCGATAGAAGATAGAAAGAGAGGCAACATTGCGGCGGAATTTAAGAGGTAGAAGACTATCAGTATGACACAAAGGAACACAAAGGAAGAACAAACAACAGCAGACCTGCTGGTCCTTACGAGGTTGTTTGTGACAAGCTACACTAACTATCTAATCAAAGGTGGAAGATGAAGGACAGCAAAGGCGAAGGCTCCTCCCCACCCCCCCATCCCTCCAGCCAAAGCTGGCAGGAAAGGAAAAAGAACCATGCAGCATGGAAAAACTGCATGGAATTTATGTAGGAAAGAGGAAAGAACTACCATTACTGCTACCACTAACCGGGCGATAAAAGCGGACAAGGACACCAGTATTCGAAAGAACTTAACGTTATTACGACAATGAGTAATATCTTAGTTGCTGGTTGGATTCAAAACACTTGTCTAATCTATTCTTGAAGGCCGTAACTGTTGTACTATCAACGACATCACAAGGTAGAGAGTTCCAAACATTAACAACTCGATTGAAGAAGAAGTGTTTAGCTTCGTGCGACGAGAATCTTTTACCACTTATCTTCAAATTGTGATTTCTTCTTGTTCTATTTGATCGATCAATTGTAAAGTAATCTTCCGCATTAATATCACTGAATCCTTTGAACATTTTAAACACTTCTATTAGATCGCCTCGCATTCTTCGTTTTGATAGGCTGAATAAATTTACTTTTTTAAGCCTTTGTTCATATGACAAATTTCTCAACCTAGGAATCATCTTTGTTACTCTTCGTTGGACCCGTTCCAACTTTTCTATGTCTTTTCTGTAGTAGGGAGACCAAAACTGTACACAGTACTCTAGACGGGGTCGAACCAACGAATTATACAGTTTTAATATTACTTTTCCGATTTATTATTAAAGACTCGTCCGATGAAGCCAACCAATTTATTTGCAGTTTTAACTACCTCTGAACAATGCTGACCGGGCTTTAAATCGCTTGATATAGTG
Source organism: Eriocheir sinensis (assembly GCF_024679095.1). Taxonomy (NCBI): domain Eukaryota; kingdom Metazoa; phylum Arthropoda; class Malacostraca; order Decapoda; family Varunidae; genus Eriocheir; species Eriocheir sinensis. Next base: position 10,976,452 of record NC_066551.1, read on the forward strand.
ATTCCAAGATCCTTTTCTTTACTTACTGCAGAAAGTTGTTGGCCATTCATTACGTACCGAACGCGATTGTTATTTTTTCCGATGTGCAACACTTTACATTTCTCAACGTTAAATTTCATTTGCCATTGATTGGCCCAACGTGCAAGTCGATCTAGATCTGATTGTAAAGCTTCTTCGTCGAGTATCGCAGTTACTTTACTAGCAATTTTGTGTCATCAGCAAATTTTGATACTTTGCAAGTGAGCCCATCATCGATATCATTAACATAAATTAAGAAGAGCATGGGGCCAAGCACTGATCCTTGAGGTACGCCGCTTTTGACATCGAGCCAGTTAGATGTAACACCGTTTAGAACTACTCTCTGTTTCCGCTCAGAGAGCCAGTCCGCAAGCCAATTGTGAATGTTACCCGAGATACCGTGCGCCAGTAGTTTGCTGAGCAATCGTTGGTGGGGACCTTATCAAATGCCTTTGAAAATCCAGATATATGATATCTACTGATCTGCTTTCATCGAACACCTCAAAATATAGTGAAAAAAATCAAGTAAGTTAGTCAAACACGAACGTTTACTACGGAAGCCATGTTGCGAATTATTCATTATATTATTTTCTTCGAAGAATTTCACCATATTGTCGCGAATGATAGTCTCCATTAACTTACAAACAATAGATGTCAGGCTAATTGGTCGATAGTTTCCTGGATGAGACTCGTCCCCCTTTTTGAAAATTGGTGTGACATTTGCAAGTTTCAATCCGACGGAACTTTTCCAGCTGTTAAAGATTTATTGAATATGATGGAGAGCGGTTTACAAATTTGATGTTTGATTTCTTTAAGACCCTAGGGTAATTTTGTCTGGACCAGGAGCTTTGCTTACTTTAATCTTTTCAATTGTGCGTAAAATGTCACTTTCTACGATGAGCACGCCACTTAACATCTTTTCGGTCCTTCTAACCTCCGGCGGTTGAGGTGATAAACAATCTTCGTCGGTAAATACGGATGCGAAAAAGTTATTTAGGATTGTAGCCATTTCATTTTCATCGTTCGTGTGGTTACCATTTTCATTAGCAAGCGGTCCGATACCACAAGTGAGTGACTTTTTATTATTTACATAGCTGAAAAATTCTTTAGGATTAGATTTACTTGTTTCCGCTATATATTCTTCAAGAATTTTCTTGCTTCGTTTTATTAATTTCTTGGTTTCGCGGCGAATTCTGTCCAACTCTAGTTTGTCAGCCTCGCTCTGAGATGATATGTACCTACTGTATACGCGTTTTTTAAGAGAGAGGCTATTTTGAATTTCGTTATTCCACCATTTGGGTTTCTTCTTAGAAGCTGAACGTCTGTTACGATAGGGTACGCATATGCTTATGGCATTGTTCAATATTGTGGTGAAGTCCCCCCAAGATTTATCAACATCTGTTTCCGCCGTGATTTCAGTCCAGTCAGAATTATTTAGAATTGATCGGAGTCTTGCAAAATTCGCTCTCTGATAACCAGGCACCTTTTCTTTACTAGGAGTTACTTTACTTTCTTTCATATTGATGATGAATGTGATTGTTCGGTGATCGCTAGAACTAAAAATTAGCCAACATTTACTTCGTTAACTAGATCAGCTGTCGTTGAAAAGATAAGGTCAAGTATATTATTTTCCCGAGTCGGTTCTTGAACGTGTTGATGTAAATCACTTTCTAGTAAATTTGTGTACAGGTCGAGCCCTGTATGACAGTTCAACGGTTCACCCCATCTTTTCACTGGCAAGTTAAAGTCCCCAACAATTACTGCCTCGCAACTGCTACTTGTTTCTAATAATAATTCACTTAATGCGTGGTCGATATCAAGAGTCTGCCTTGGCGGTCTGTAGATAAGTCCAATTACTATTTTACGAGATTTATTTTTAATTTCAATGAAGACCGTGTCTACATTGGTTATAATATCTGTTTTCACGGATACTGGATGGAGAGAGTTGTGGATATAAAAGATAACGCCTCCACCCTGTCTGTTCTCTCTTTCATGACTAAAATGGTATAACCCGGTAATCTATATTCCGCAATGAAATCTCTATTTGAAGTGTCTATCCAAGATTCTGTGACTCCGATGATGTGATAATGATTTGTAGCTGCGAGGACTTCTAAGTCTTCAAATTTGTTACGTAGGCTACGAGCGTTTACATAGCAAGCTTTAATGTGATTCGAGTCGGGAGTTTTGCGGGTTGAGTGCACCCTTACGGTGGAGCTGCTGGTGTTCTCGCCACCGCGTTTTTGGCTTTCGAAGAGCCACTTGGTCACAGAGCAGCCTCCCGAAACGGGCTGCTCCAACAGGGTTTAAGTGGATGCCATCAGGAAGGAACAAGTCCGAATCGTAGTAAAATTGTTCCACAAGTTAGCGAACTGGACGTTTTCTTGTGAGCAAAGGGACTGAAGTCTGTTGTTTGTGCTGAAGGCCTTACTGTAAAAGCTAGATTCGGCACCGACCCTCGGGAGGATTCCTGAGATTATGATGTTACTGGCATCCGTTTTACGTTTATACTGCTTGATCATGCGGCGGTATTTCTCAAGCAGTTCCTCAGAAAGGGTTGTCTTTACGTCATTTGTCCCCGCGTGAATGACAAAGAGGGTGTTTCGGTCGGCATTTCTCGTGACATCATCGCACGCTGCGGTGATGTCGTCCAGTCTGGCACCTGGATAGCAGTAACGTTTTCTGCGGCCGTTTGATGAACGACCACAGAACTCAACCAGCTGGCCACGCACCATGGAGTCCCCAACTAGGCGAGTCTCGAACTCATCCTCCATGGTGTCTGCCAGCACCTGGAACCTATTGAAGGTAGTGGGGGTCAGTAAATCCTTGGTTGCCTGCTTCGGTTTGGCTCCATTCCTTACAGGTTGGAACCCGACATCCTGTGAAGCAGGAAGAGGAGCGTTAAGTGGGGCAGGCTGGAAGTTGTCCTGTGAGGCAGGCTGGGAGTTAGCCTGTGAAGCAGGCTGGGGTTAGCCTGTGAGGCAGGCTGGGGTCTGCCTGTGAGGCAGGCTGGGGTTGGTTATGTGGGGCAGGCTGGAAGTTGTCCTGTGAGGCAGGCTGGGTGTTAGCCTGTGAGGCAGGCTGGGGGTTAGCCTGTGAGGCAGGCTGGGGGTTATCCTGTGAGGCAGGCTGGGAGTCAACCTGTGAGGCAGGTAACACGTCCTCCCGTGAAGCAGGAGGGTCGTCTGGAGAGGGCACAGTCTCAGTGGAGGGCCTCTCCACCATCGATAGTGGAGTCACTGCCATATTTGTTAAAACAAATTCCTGAAGGGCTACAAATTTCTTTTCAAGATCATTGTGCTTGACTTTCCACTCAGTCACAGCCTTCTGCAGATGTAATCTTTGAACGCAGAGGCGGCAAGTTTTACTCAGCTGGAAGAACTGAGCTGCAAAACGTCCGGGACAGACGTCACACTTAAGGTTCGAAGGCATTGTTAGAATTTTAAGCGAGTTAACAGTTTGGGCAAATATTAAAAGCGCTTTCGAAATACTTTAAATTGTGACCATAAATTGAATTGTATAAAAATTGTGCATGGAAAATAGATACTGCTGTGTTAGATGCCTCCAACACTGGGAGTTCGCTCCCACAGGGTCTTGAAAACGCCTCAAAGACCAATCGCTTGTCCTGAGCCTCGGTCACGAGAGAGACTTTCACAACCCGGCGCTTTTCAGCTATTGTCCTCGAAGTTTTGTCCCATAGCACGGGGCCGGCGTAGTCACACAGAGCAGAGCTGGCAAGGGAGGAGAGGAACCAGCAATTCGTTCCCACTTTCCGAAACGTCTAACCCAACTCTGCGACCCTTTCGAGGCCTGGCCAGTGGCACCTGTCACCAGGTGTTCTCCACCAACTCTAGAGAGTATCAGACGCCCTTCCTGAGAGACCAAAAGACTGAAATATTCCTTGAGTATAAGATAAACCCTCAGAAACTCCACCTAGAAGCCGGGAGGTACAACCTCAAATGGCCCACGGAAGATATCTCTTTCAGGAGAAAAAAACAAGAACCAGCTGTTATGCAGAATAGAGATGGGAGTACCGTCGATAGAGGGGAGGGACGGGGAGCTCACACCGACAACTGGTTCCCAGGGAGGCTTTTATTAGTGTAGAGGTCGCCACACTCCTCTACACCGCAGGCCTAAATAATTAGGCACGGTCCAGCTGACTGGGACCCTGGAACTCCAGCCATTGTCTCATAAAGAGATCCTCTGCCTGCAGTCCAATCTACCACTGCTGCTGCCCAGAGGCTTCACCGTGACCCTGGCACGGGAGACAGATCAGGTATTACACCTTGTCCAAGGGTGACCTGGACTATGAGGAGGAGAGCTGATGAGACGAAGAGCCTTAGCCTCCACTCTGTCTACAAGAGCTGTGTGAGTGGAGCCCCCCCACACATGAGATGCATACTCCATACGAGGGCGGACAAGGCCCCTGTATATGGACAGCAACTGTGCAGGGGAGAAGAACTGGCGGAGACGGTACAGAACGCCCAGCCTCGAGGAAGCTGATTTAGTAAGAGATGAGATATGAAGTTTCCAGTTGAGATTTTGAGTTAAGGATAGACCGAGAATGTTTAGTGTTGAGGAAGGTGATAGTTGGGTGTTGTCAAAGAATAGGGGATAGTTGTTTGGAAGATTGTGTCGAGTGGATAGGTGGAGAAACTGTGTTTTTGAGGCGTTGAAGGACACCAGGTTCCTCTTGCCCCAATCGGAAATAATAGTAAGGTCTGAGGCTAAGCGTTCTGCAGCCTCCAGCCTTGAGTCGTTAAGTTCCTGAAGGGTGGGTCTTCTATTAAAAGAAGTTGAGTAATACAGAGTGGAATCATCGGCGTGTGTGTGTGTGTGTGTGTGTGTGTGTGTTTACTTAGTTGTTGAATGCAGGATTTTAGTTTGTGTGTGTGTGTGTGTGTGTGTGTGTGTGTGTGTGTGTGTGTGTGTGTGTGTGTGTGTGTGTGTGTGTGTGTGTGTGTGTGTGTTTACTTAGTTGTTGAATGCAGGATTTTAGTTTGTGTGTGTGTGTGTGTGTGTGTGTGTGTGTGTGTGTGTTTAAGATAGTAAGTAATGCCGACCACTAAATTTACCCACCCACACACACACAGCAGTAGCGGCACCGACAGGACGTGCCTGAGACAGCTCCTAGCCAAAGCAGTTTTCCAGCACTACATACGCAACGCAGAAGCCACACTCATTCTACAAGGGACTTTTACAGTCACAAGTGAACTGCAAAAGTGGCATGTGTACAAAGTGAAAGCAGCTTTTGCAGCCCAAGTAAGAAGTGAAATGGCTCAGCAGCACCTAAACAAGGACTTGGAACAGCTCGTTAAGGAAAAAGTGGACGCCGAGCTCGAGAGCCTGACTCCTGAATCCATCAAGGGGACCAAAACAGTGAAGGATGTGGTTGCCGCGGTCCTGCCAGGCATCGCGAATATCATATCTGTTGCTGTGTCTGCTGCCGTGTCTACAGCAATAAAGGATTTCACAGAAAAATTACTGAGTACATCTACTGACACACAAAGGATTAACTTGTTACAACGCTACGCCTGTGACCGGCTAGAACAGTATACGAGGAGAGACAACTTGCGGATATTTGGATTAGAAGATGACCCAGAGGAGGACGAGGACATCCTACAGGCTAAAGTGATGGAGGTGGCTGCGGATGTAGGAGTTAAGCTCGAGGCCAATGACATCTCCATCGCGCATCGCTTGGGGAAAGCAGGTGAGGGAGGCAGGCCTGTGATAGTGTGATTTTGTCTTCGTGAGAAACGCAACGCAGTGCTAAGTAACAAGGAGGAGTTGAGAAAGAAACGGAAGAAAATATTCATCAACGAGGATTTAACACCTTTGAGGGCCACCATGCTCAAAACAGCTAAGGAACAGGCTGCAGTAAGTAATGTAACCACTAGAAATGGGAGGATTCTAGCATGGATGGCGGATAGGGACAGACCAGTTGAAATAACTACTCCTGATGAACTTGGCAAGGTGGGGATAACTTCTCCAGTTTGGAAGAGGCTCAAACTAGATCATATAATCAAGTAGGGTCGAGTTGGAGTGCAGCACATCCAAGATGACCTACGCAATTCTGAGTATAAAGTTGTTACTACTCCCAGTACTATAGACGACACCGTACCCACACAAGCTGCACCCAGTACGAAGCACGTACAGACAACAGCGGGTACGCACACTGATTCATCCACACAGACTACACTCACACAGACACGCCCACCCATACCTGATACTGTAGCACAAAATTTATGTACAATTGATTTATTATCATTTAATGTATGTGGCCTAAAATCAAAATTATTTGTGGACGAGTTTACTGGGCTTCTTAAATGTTATGATGTTATTTGTATGTCTAAGACTAAGTGTGATGATGCAGTTATGAACAATGTAAGTATTAAAATGAAAGAAATTGGGTATGACATTGTCTATAAGAACATATATGCTTTAAGCAGATTTAAGTCAGGGGTCTACTAATTGCTGTAAAAAATTATGTAAAATTTGTGTGGAAAAAAGTTCAGGGAGATTATGAGGCTTTATTGAGTATTTGTGTGAATGGAAGGAGTGTGGGACTAGAAAATGACCTGTTAATTACTTGTGCGTATATTCCACCCAGCCACTCGCGGTTTGGTAAACCTGAAAATTTCGATGAGTTGGATAATCTTTTCTTGTCAAACAATGATGGATATCATATTGTTAGTGGTGATTTCAATGCTCATACCGCCACTTTCTCTGACATTGCCTCAGTGAGTGACGGTAATGAATTAGTGAATGATGTTAATGAATATATTTCTCCAATAGAAGATATTTGTGATATTTTAAGAAAGGCAGGCTTTTTAGAGAACAGATGTAATCAAGACAACACTCCTGATAGAAATTCTTATGGTAAAAAATTGATAGAAATTTGTAAGAATAATAATGCAATTATCTTTAATGGGAGAATGGGTGAAGACCGTGGTATTGGTAAGTTTACTATCACTTGCAATACAGTCATAGACTATGTTATTGGTACTTAGAATGTTGTCTGATTTGTTAAGAGTTTTCGGCTGTTAGACTTTGAACCATTATATTCAGATGTTCATCGTAGTTTGCATATTAGTTTGTAATTTTTAGGTGTGGGAAGCAAAGCGCGCGAGACTGGCAATAAAATGAGTGAAGCAGTTTGTTTGAGGCCAGGCAGATGGAGAAATGAACGGAAAATTGAGTATGAGAAAAATATTGATAAGAGTAAGGTGAATGAACTTATAATGAATATTGAAAAATTATCAGTTGATGATGGAAATGATCAGTTAAAGCGTGTCTTGATTGACCCTGCATTGAAAATTTTTCCACAGTTTAGTAAAAAATATATAAAGAAGAGCAATAATGCAAATATGGGAGGGTATGACAAACAATGCTACAACAGCAGGAAAGAGTATCACAAGGCTAAGAATAAATATAACAGACAAAAGAATACTGTTACGTATACAGCTGTGATTAAAAAAGTAGATATTATAAAAGAGAACTAAAGAGGGTAAGGAATAAAGGTAACAGTAATATACTTCAGCAATTAAGAGCAAACAAAACTAAAGACCCAAAGGCATACTGGAAGATTATAAAAAGAGCAAAGTAGAGAAAAATAATCACATACCACTCGAGAAATTTTATGACCACTTTAAATTGCTCTACACAGAGGACGACGATAGTAATGCAAACGAGAGAACTGATTAGGAAACTTACAGTGACGCTGACTCGCCCGCACTTAACAACCCTATAACACATGCTGTAATAAAGCGTTGTATTGGTAAACTGAAAAACGGCAAGTCTCCTGGTAGTGACAACATCATTAATGAATATATAAAATGTACACAAGACCTACTCTGCCCTTTATATGTTGAACTATTCAATAAGATCCTTGACACAGGTGTCTTTCCATCGGAGTGGCTCACTGGCGTTGTAATACCTCTTTATAAAAACAAGGGAGACGTTAATGATGCAAATAACTACCGAAGTATTACCCTTTTGAGCTGTATGGGGAAATTGTCTACGTCCATTCTTAACGACAGTCTCAAACAGTATTCCGACGATCAAAACATCATCAATGAAACACAAGCAGGCTTTCGTGAGGAATATTCCACACTGGATCATATCTTTTTACTCAAGTGCGTTGTTGAATTGTTTCAGTGGAAAATGATGAAACTATTTTGTTTATTTATTGACTATGAAAAGGCTTTTGACATGGTATGGAGGGAAGGTCTATGGTTTAAACTTGTAAATAATAATGCTAATGGTAAGATACTAAATGTTATTCGTAGTATGTATTTTAATGTCAAGTCATGTGTAATGGTAGGCCAACAGTTGTCTGAAACATTTACCTGCAATATGGGAGTGAGGCAAGGTGGAAACCTATCACCATTGTTATTCGCTTTCTATGTTAATGACCTGCAGGGAAAACTTATAGAGTATAATTGTAGCTATCTTAATTTCAATGACCTTGTAAACACGTATCTCAGATTATTGGTGATTATGTACGCAGATGATACTGTTATTTTGTGTGATAGCGAGCAAAACATGAAGGTAGCTTTAGTATCACTTCACAGGTATTGTTTAGAGTGGAAATTAAAGGTAAATTGTAGTAAAACTAAAATAGTAATTCTCAGTAGGGGTAGAGTTGCAACCAGTAATTACAATTTCAAGGTTGGTGAGGAGGAAATAGAGGTAGTAAGAGAATATAAACACCTGGGTGTATTGTTCAGTTATAATGGACGGTTTAGGAAAGGGCAACTAGAACTTAAAGACCACGCAACTAAGGCCATGTATCCACTGATTGGGACTTCTAGAAAATATGATTTGCCATTTGCTATACAATTAGAAATGTACAATAGTATGGTGGTGACAGTTGCGACTTACGCTTGCGAAATATGGGGTTATGACATTATAAGGGAACTGGAATCTTTACAGATGAGGTATCTTAAATATGTAATGTATGTACATAGGTATACAAGTACGGACATTGTATATGGGGAGTCAGGAATGTATCCACTGGAAATATGTATAAAATGCAGGATGATAAATTATTGGTCAAGGTTAATTACGGGAAAAAATACTAAGCTGAGTTATGTTATGTACACATGTTTATTGCACTTACATAAGTCTGGTACTTTTATATCGCCATGGTTGGACTGTATAAGACGTATATGTATTGAATGTGTTCTGTCAGGTGTATGGCAGTCACAAACCATCAACAATGTTAAGTGGTTTAGGAAGACTGTTGAGCAGAGGTTGAAAGATTTATGCATATCAACTTGGTATAGGAATATAACAACAAAAGGCATATGTAGTAGCTACTGTATGTATAAAGAAATTTATGAGATTGAGGATTACCTTGTTAAACTAAGTAAAACAAACCGTATTAATAAAAGTAAGTTTCGCACAGGAAGTAACCGATTACCAGTTGTTAGTGGCAGGTACCGTGATATTAGAAGAGAAGAACGGTATTCTGATAAATGTAATGGTGAACAAATAGGGGATGAATATCACGTTATGTTTAAATGTGAAAATCAAGATGTTATACAGCTGAGAAACAAGTACATACCAGAGCACTACAGATTAAATCCAAATCACAGAAAATATGTTAAAATGATGCAAAGCAAAAATGTGCACATGCTAAGCAATTTGGCTCAGTTTATTAAATTAGTTCTGAGGCTGTTTAGATAAAGACTTAATGATATAACTTGTTATACAGGGGCTGTGCTCCATACTTTTTTTTTGTAAAAGTCTGAGCAATATATACGTTCTATTCTATTCACACACACACACACACACACACACACACACACACACACACACACACAGCCCTGCAAGCTACACTGAACTTGTCATCATGGAGAATCCTTACGCGCCGTGTCACATCCTATCCTTGAATGAGGAATCCTTGGTCTCGTAACCTGTTGGACCGTCCATCACACGCACCCTTTGCCTCCTTGTGCTCGGAGTGGCGGTGTTTCTTGAGTCTTTTCTTTTCATTCATATTCTCTTGTGTTTTCTGTGTATGTGTCTAGAGGGCGTGGATGAGAAACGTATTGTCAGACACTTTCGGCTTTAAACATCATTTGCTTCCAAAGGCCAAGTGGCTCGTATTTCTAGTCGCTTTCGGCTCTCACAGCAAATATCTCCAGAGGACACAGAGGAGATTACTTGGGTTTTCATAAGTGTTTTTCAGTTTTTTTTTTTTCGTTTTGCCTATGGCACCAGTAAGCTTTCTTGGTGGGCCATGGTGGTCGTCCCCAGTCCGTAATGACGCAGGGAAGTGTTTATAGTTGCGCCATCTTGCTTGGCTCTTGCTGCTACCCCTTGGAGCTCATCTTTGAGTCTCTTTTAGAGAGAATCTAGAGTCCGGGTTGATAGGCGGCCTTCAGAACAGCATGTGGATAGTCTTAGGCCACTCGGCGATGACTATAAAATTGCCAGCTTGGTTGTAGCAGCGGGCGTGACAAACTTTTGTCCTCCTGGACCCCGCGCCCGAACGCTGACCACTCAGCCACAGCCTCCCCATGGTGCAAAGCCTTGTCAAACTATCAGTAGGCTCATAAAACTACCCATAGAAATACTAACACAACCTCTACAAAAACCTTATCTTATATGTGTGTTTAAAGCCCGCAACGTTTAAGAGTATGGCCAGTGAGGGACAGCCTTATGCCAGCGCGGACACCTTGGGAGCACTTTAGGTTTTTCATTGGTCGGGTTCTCATGAGTGTTTTAGCGTTAATGGTGCAGAAGCCTTGTCAAACTAACACTAGGCTCATAAAACTACACATGGAAATGTTAACAGATCCTCAAGAAAAGTCTTACCAAATGTTTAAGAGAATAATGGGCCAGTGAGGGAAGACCTAATGCACGCGCGGACACCTTGGGATCACTTTAGGGGCAGCCCGCGGCGCTGCACTCTTTGTTTACGGCCACCCGGGGGTTGGTGGGTCGGGGTGTCGGCGCGGGGGACACTCCAACCCATCGCCGTGCTGTAGTCAGTAGCCCGAATGGTAACTTCAAGTAACAGACTGTGGGACTTTGATGGTCAAGGGAGTTGTTGTTGTTGTTGTAAATGTAGTTGTATGTATCTGTCTATGTGTGTGTGGGGGAGAGGGAGAGTCTTTGTGTGTGTGTGTGTGTGTGTGTGTGTGTGTGTGTGTGTGTGTGTGTGTGTGTGTGTGTGTGTGTGTGCAGGTTTTATTATAATGAACTAACTTTGCCTCGCATCTTAACACGCGTTGAAAAACAGTTTATAAAAGACGCGAACTAATACTTCTTAAGAGGTAAAACTCCCTAAAGACGCGTCCATAGGCGAGACGAGGACACGTGTGAAGGCGCTGCAAATCCCCGCTCGGGAGTATTATAAAAAGAAACATTGAAACAGCAAATATCATGTTACGACGGTTTGTTGATCTTATTTTATCTATCTGTTTATTTATATATTTTTTTATTTTTTTATTGTTTTTAGTTTCTACTTTTATTTGGTTTTATTTGTGTATTTTTTTTTTTTATTGTCCTATATTCTATTTTTATTTTATTTTTTATTTTATTTATTTACTTTATTTTTATTCCATTTATTTTCTTATTTTCTTTTCTTTTCTTCTATTTTTTTATGTATTTTTCTTTTGTACTAGTTGATTTTTGTTGTTCTTGGATCCTACGCAAGAAAGGCCGCACCATAATCCTTCCTCCTTGCCGTGCCCGGGGAAGGTAGAAGCGAAAGTACAATCGCCATAAGCTACTTAGTCTCGCTGTGTGTTGTGCCGGGCCGGCGGTGTGCTGCGTTGGGCGGACAAAGTAATAACGGCGGCGGGGAGGCAGCCATGCAGCGGGCGGCAAATAAGTGTTGGTTAGGTAAAGTTGGGAGCATACGCTACAGCTGCGCGTGGCGGCGGTGCTCATCTCCGTCCCGTTGGCCCTTTGAGGCGTGTGGGGGAAGAACCATTAACCTGACGCAGGACCAGTGTGACATCCAGGTTACCACAGTTTACCTTCCCAGAGGGTCCCAGGTAACATTTATCGACCAACCTGAAACATGAACAGCTGAGTGGGCTGCATGCTGACTGTCCAGGCAGGGATTAGAACCCAGGCTCGCAGATTCATAGTCATGGGTTTAAAATTCTCATCGTGGATTATGAAGAGGAGCGGAGTGAAACAGGACAGAAATATAGAAAACAAGAAACCCTTAATTAATAGTAGTAAATTGACGTCGTTTATTAGAGTAAAGAAGGCAGGACTAAAAAGGAGCATCATTCGAACTCTGAGGTTTAGTAATTTTTCAGCGTGGATTTATCAAGAGGAACGGAATGAAACGGAACAGGCAGAATACAGAGCAAGTCATCCTACCTCATAGCAGGTAATTGACGTTTAAAAGCAACGAAGAAAAGATAAAAGAAGGCCTTGCCATGATTTAGAATTCAGAGGTTTAATATTTTTTCATCAAGAATCAAGATATCCGTACATGGAATTTCAATTAGTCTTTAATATATAGTAGTAAATTGACGTCCTCTTATACAGTAAAGAGGGCAGGACTAAAGAACAATAGGAGCATGATTTCAAATTCTAAGGTTTAATAATTTTGTCGTAGGTTTATGAGGAGGAAAGGAATGGCCACGATCAAGAAACACATACAGCCCCAAAACGCTTATAATTCCCCGTATTAAATGGACGTTTCATCTGTGACTCGATTTCCAACTCCAAGTAAAACTAGATAGCGCCCTGTGACCAGCGAGTGTAATTGTGGCTCCGCGGTTTTACGTCCCTTTGTGTGACAGGCGGCGACACTTTCCCCCTTGATGTGGCGGCCGTGGCTGTCTCTATCTGGCAGCCGGTCTGTGGTCGGTGCTATCAGACCTTCCTCCTCTCACATCAACAATTTCCAATGGTCAGAGAGATCTATCAGGTTCTAATAAGTGTTTTTTAAGTTCACGGTACAGAAGATGGGTCAAACCACAGCCAGGGACATAAAACTACCCCTGGAAATGGCCTAAGCTCCTACGAAAGCCTTGTCAAATATGTGTTTTAAAATATGGTCCTGTGTCTCCATCTAGCGGTGATAGTTTTCTACATCTTAACTTACGCCTGAATGTTGTCTCTATTTCTATCTTCTATCGATATTCCCACACTGACTGCTCTTCTGAACTTGTAACTGCATGCCTCCCCCTCCCGCAGCCCCTGCACGACTTTCTACTCATGCTCATCCCTATACTGTCCAAACCCCTTGATGCAGAGCTAACCAGCATCTTCACTCTTTCATCCCTCACGCTGGTAAACTCTGGAACAATCTTCCTTCATCTGTATTTTCTCCTGCCTATGAATTGACCTCTTTCAAGAGGAGGGTATCAGGACACCTCTCCTCCCGAAATTGACCTCTCTTTCGGCCACCTCTTTTTGATTCTTTTTTGGGAGCAGCGAGCAGCGGGCTTTTTTTTATTATTGATTTTTTTGTGTGTGCCTTTGAGCTGTCTCCTTTGTTGTAAAAAAAAAAAAAAAAGCTGTATGGATTTTGTATTAAAGTGTACCAAACCAGGTTAATGATACACACACACACACACACACACACACACACACACACACACACCAGAAGCCAGGCACGCGTGATGTTCGGGAAATGTTCTAATCGTGTTCGCATCTTGTCGGGGGGTCGGAGTCTGTCACCCGGCTTGTTCAGAATAGCTCCCGACAAGTCAGCTTACAGGTTCACAGCGGCGGAACTTAGCCTGAACAAGTTCCCGACGTGGAGACACACACCTAACCTTACTCTCGAAAAGTTCACACGAGAGGAGGAGGAGGAGGAGGAATAATAATAATAATAATAATAATAATAATAAGAAGAAGAAGAAGAAGAAGAAGAAGAAAAGAAAAGAAAAGAAAAAGAATGAGCAAAAACATGGAAACATGGACTAGCAGGCAGCAGAAAGCCTGTTGGCTCATTATAAGGCTGCCTGCTTTCAGTGATTTAATCAATCCGTTAGTCGTAGGAGTGGCTTGCAGGGAAGGATTAAAGCACTTGTGTACCTACTCTTGGATACGTTCAGTTCACCCCCGATGCAGCAAAGTGGCAATCAATGCGTTTCTTGAAGGAGTTGATTGTCTCTGCGCTAACTACTTATACAGGAAGGCTGTTCCAGTGGCGAACAACTCTTTTCGAGAAATAACTCCTGCCGATGTCGGTATTGCATCGCTTTGCTTGAATTGTTTTTCCATTGTTTCTTGTCCTCGGGTTTCTTTGTGGTGTGAAGAGTTTGGAGTGATCAGCATTGCTGAGCTTGTTCAGAAGGAGGAGGAGGAGGAGGAGGAGGAGGAAGGAAGGAAGGAAGGAAGGAAGAAGGAAGAAGGAAGGAAGGAAACACACACACACACACACACACACACACACACACACACACACACACACACACACACACACACACACACACACACCTGACAGTTGTATGGTTAATTATAGTTATAAGATTATGTATTATGTATGTATTATGTATTGTGTCTATGGTTATGTGTATATTATTATTGGTGCTCCCATCTCTCGTAATAACGTACTTTGGAAGGAGATAAAACATGTTATAACACGTTTTAATCACCTAGAATTTGTCTTTCAGGTGAGTGATGCAAGGTGTGAGAGGTGTGGAGGCAGCGGATGTGGGTAAGTGTTAATGGTGTGCTGTGGTTGATTGGGAGGAGGTGGAGGATCAGGAGAAGGAAGAAAAAGAAAGAAGAAGAAGGAGGAGGAGGAATAGGTGGAGGTGGGGTGGAGCTGGAGGAAAAGGAAGAGGAGGAAGGAGGAGGAGGAATACATAGGAATACATAGGAAGAACAGACACAGAAGACCTATCGGTCTATGTCTGTTTACTACCGCTACTACTAGCAATCTACGTGTGGAAGGACAGGACAGAAAAGATGAAGGCTCCTCCCACCACCACCTCCCTCCGGCAACGTGCCGGCAGGAAATAGTTAGAAGAGAACACCATGTACCTTTAAGGAAGAAAGGGACATGGAAATTTAATAAAGAGAAATAAGAGAAATTACTACCCTTAAAATGACACTAACTGGTAACCTAAGCTGTGGGGGAAAACGACTAACATAAGAACATAGAACACAGCCTAATACTCACGATGGGTGAGGTGTAGTTTCAGGGGCACAGGTGGAGGCTTGATCCTCATTTTACCGGCGGTACTATGCACGCACCAGTACCCTGTCACCTTACTGCACCTACACCTCACTCCACCTGTCATGCGGACATTAACTGTTGCTTTACTCTATTGTTAACTTACGCTACCCTCAATCTAGGTTGTGAGGGAGAATAATATGGATTTAGGTTGAGGTCTTTCTGCAATCTGTCTGAAAACATGCGAAGAAGGGTCAGTATAATCTTATATCCCTGAAGTACTTAGCCAATGAAGACTTGAAGCTATTGATACTCTGTGCGCTAACTACTGACGGTGGGAGTCTATTCCAGTGATCGACGACTCTATTATTGAAAAAAAACTTCTGCGCACCAATGTGTTACATCGGTCTCCCTTTAACTTCATACCGTTGCTGCGTGTTATTGTGTTGGTGTCTCTCTGAAATAGACTATCTGGGTAAATGTTGTCGAATCCATTAAGGACTTTGAACACTTCAATTAAGTCCCCTCTCATCCTTCGCTTTTTTAGGGAAAACATATCTTAACGCTTTAAACGCTCGTCATATGGCAAATTTCGGAGCGCTGGAATTTGTTTGGTTGCTCGTCGCTGTATCTTTTCTAGCAAAACTTGATCTTTGATATAGTTCGGTGACCAGAACTGAACGGCGTATTCTAGGTGTGGTCTTACAAATGCTAAATATAATCTCTTCATAAGTTCGGGTGATTTATAATCGAAGTTTCTTGAGATTAATCCTAACATCATATTGGCTTTTTTACTCGCTGCAGAACATTGATCACTCATTTTAAGAGTGTTACTGATAATGACACCAAGATCTTTTTCTTGTTTTACTTCGCTGACCTCATTTCCTTGAATCTGATATTTAAAGTTAGGATTTTTTTCACCTATGCGCATTACGTACTTTACATTTATCTACGTTAAAACTCATTTGCCATTTTTCGCTCCAGTCGGCAAGTCTTATTAAGTCTGATTGAATATTCTCGCAACTTTGACTGTTCATTACCGTACCTCCTAATTTGGTGTCGTCGACGAATTTGGCTACTTTTGATAGGATATCAGTCTCTAAGTTGTTCATGTAAATTATGAATAGTGTTGGCCCCAGGACCGAACCTTGGGGCACGCCACTGGTAACGGGTTGTCAATCCGATGCTTCACCGTTAAGAACTACACGTTGTTCTCTGTCGGTGAGCCAGTCATGAATCCACGTACATAGATGGTCGTTAATACCGTGGGAACGCAGATTAGAAATAAGCCTAACGTGAGGAACTTTATCAAACGCTTTCTGAAAATCTAAGTAAATTACGTCATATGGGCTTCGGGCGTCCCAACATGTATAAACATCGTTGAAAAAGGTTAATAGGTTGTTAAGGCAAGACCGACTATTTCGAAATCCATGCTGGCTCTCAGTTATCAAATCATTTGTTTCAAGGAAAGTGATCATTTTGTCCCTGATTATTTTTTCGAATAGTTTAATTAGGACAGACGTAAGGCTGATGGGACGATAACTACTGACTTGTTTTTTATCTCCTTTTTTTAAAGATCGGGGTAATATTGGCCTTTTTCCACTCGAGAGGCACACTGGCCTGTGCTAATGACCTGTTGAATATTAATGTTATGGGTAATTCTAGCTGTTGACTACATTCTCTCAACACGCGAGGAGATAAATTGTCGGGGACCGGAGATTTATTTGGATCTATTTACTGCAGGTACGCACGCACTTCGCTGATATCAATGTCAGTCAATGCAAGCTTATGTTCTTCAGGGCCTTGAAGAATTTTCTTCGGGGCTGAAATCGATGTCATGTTCTCTTTTGTAAATACGCTACTAAAGGTTGAATTTAGGACCGACGCCATGCCTTTATCATCACTAATCGTATTGCCACTTAATAGTAGTGGGCCGATATTATTATTAACAGTTTTTTTTGTTTCTTATGTAACTGAAAAATAACCTGGGATTTTTCTTGGCATCAAGTGATATTTTCATCTCATATTCGCGTTTCTGTTTTCTGATTTTCCTTTCGCACTCTCTCTTGACATTGATGTAATTAGTATGATCCTGTGAATTATGTGACAGTTTATACTTCTTATACAGTTTTCTTTTTTCGACGATGATTTTTTGTAGGTAATTATTCATCCACAATGGTTTTTGATTATCAGTCCTTCGTGGCTTGAGTGGAATGAATTTATTTACGCTCGCTGTGATTTGTACAGTAAAACGATTATACATTTCTTGAACGCTGACGTTGTTGAGCAAATGATTCCAATTTACTGAAGCCAGTTCTCTTTTTAGGTCCATAAAATTTGCTTAACTATAATTAGGTATTAAGAGTGAGTTTGCTCGTGCTTTTGTTTCAATATTCAAAGCACATCTTATTATGTTGTGGTCGCTGTTTGCTAATGGCTCGCCTACCTCACAGGTAGTTATGAGATGACTATCGGTCGCGAGGATTAAATCAAGAATATTATTTCCGCGTGTCGGCATGGTAACAGTTTGATTAAGAAATAAATTTTGTGCAAAGTTAATTAATCTCTCGCCTTCTCTGTCGCCAGAAAGTGCATTCCAGTTAACGGAGGGGTTATTGAAGTCACCGCATATTATTGCATTTTTATTTCTGATAACGCTGTTTATCTCTGCGTAGAGATTTCCATCAATGTCTTCATTTGATTTAGGAGGTCGGTAAATTACGCCCAGAACATACTTTTCATTATTGATCGTTGCTTGTACATACAATGAATCATAAGCCTCTGTTTCGGCAATGTTTAGCTGAATGACTTCTAAATTATTTTTCGCATATATTATTACACCTCCTCCTTTTTTGTGTAAATCGACACTTAGTAAACGCTTTGTAACCATTTACAGCTACTTCACCTAAGTGATGTTTATCGCGCATATTCAGCCATGTTTCCGTGATCAAAATGAAGTCGGGTTTTTCGGTAATTGCATGTATTATCAAGTGGCTACGCTTCTGAATGATGCTACGGCCATTTACGTAGAAGATGTTTAATTTATTCGTCGAGTGTGCGCCATCTATCAACTGTAGTTTCAATGGAATAGCGCGTCAGACCTGACTACCCTCAACTACCCCTGCCTCACCAACCACCTGCGTGGCTGTTGACCTCACTGCTACCTCAGTACCCATCACCTGTGGGTCTGGTGACCTGACATCCTGCGCAGTACTGTACACCTGCGGCCTGACCTCACTATCAGGGTGTGGTTTCCTCCCGGCTAAGCCGGAAGCTACCTCACCTCATTGCTGCACCTGTCTTAGCTCTTTCGATATTTCCTCCTCTAACACTCTGCCTAGCCTCGCCTTGCCCACACAATTTAGATGAAGGCCATCGTTAGCAAACAGGCTTCTGTCATGAATAAAATGATCCCATACGTCCACAAACATGACTCCCTTACTACTACACTTGTTAGAATCGGTGCAGAGGAGGATGACTAAGATGATTCAGGGGTTGAGAAACTTGCCATACGAGGAAAGACTCAAACAGTTAAACTTGCATTCTCTAGAAAGGCGAAGGGTGCGTGGAGACATGATCGAGGTTTATAAATGGATGAAGGGCTTTAATAAGGGAGACATTCATAAGGTTTTGTTGGTAAGAGAACCGGGTAGGACACGAAGTAATGGGTTTAAACTGGATAAATTCAGATTCAACAGGGACATAGGCAAAAATTGGTTTACTAACGGGGTGGTGGATGAGTGGAATAGGCTTAGCAGTCATGTGGTGAGTGCCAATACAATTGTCACATTAAAAAATAGACTAGATAAATTCATGGACAGCGATATTAGGTGGGGTTAGATACACGGGAGCTTAGGGTCAAAGGAGCTGCCTTGTACAGGCCTACCGGCCTCTTGTAGACTCCTGCGTTCTTATGTTCTTATGTTCATATGTACACAAATCCTTGACACGTTCGTTAATCCCCAGCATTCTACTGAGAATGAGGGAGTTAACATCATGGCGGGGGAGCAAACCACACACTACAGAACGTCTCCTGCTTTCTCTTAGTTTTCTGACAAATTTCCTATATTTGTCAACAATTTCCTCTGATCTACCTTTCGCTACATTGTTTGTTCCTACCACGTAGACAAACATTGTCTCCTCTGAGGTTGTAGCGACTAAGTCGTCAACCTTCTCAGCTACGTCCTCAATTCTGGTTCCTGGGAAGGAGGAGGAGTACAAAGTACAAAGGAAAAGCAAACAGCAACAGACCTCTTGGTCCTAACTAGGCTGTTTGTTGTTGCTACTACTCTAATCTACGAGTCAGAGACACAGGACAGCAAAGGCGAAGGCTCCTCCCACCAGTCCCTCCAGCCGAGGCTGGCATGGAAAGGAAGAATACCATATAATATAGAAAAAGTACAATGGAATTTTACATGGAC
Organism: Eriocheir sinensis; assembly: GCF_024679095.1. NCBI lineage: Eukaryota > Metazoa > Arthropoda > Malacostraca > Decapoda > Varunidae > Eriocheir > Eriocheir sinensis. The sequence goes on from NC_066551.1 coordinate 10,995,994, forward strand.
AGAAGGAAGATCATACACGACAACTAAGCTAACACTACTCTCTGTTAGACCGGAGCAAAATAGCGGATGTTCGGGTTAGCATCTAAATATTTGTCCAGTCGGTTTGTGAACGTGCAAATAGCGACGTTTCGAGGCAGACCATTCCATACATTGATGACACGGTTGAAGAAGTGCTTTGATTCACTTGAGTTGAAACGCTTCCTCGTTATTTTGTATCCATTGTTTCTTGTTACACTTGATTGAAAGACTGTAAAATAATCATGAACATTAACGTTGTCGAATCCCTTGAAAATTTTAAACTCATCTATAAGGTCACCTCTCAGCCTGTGCTGTGATAAGCTGAATAAGTTAAGTTCTTTAAGTCTGTCTTCGTACGGTTTATTTCGCAGTCTAGGGATCATTTTCGTGGCTCGACGCTGCCCCCTCTCGAGTTTATCAATATTCTTTCTGTAATGGGGAGACCAAAACTGAACGCAATACTCAAGATGTGGGCGAACTAGCGAATTGTACAATGTCAATATTACTTTTTCTGATTTGTGTTCAAATGTACGACCAATAAATCCGATCAGTTTGTTGGCAGTTTTTACTACTTTTGTGCAATGTTGACTCAGTTTGAGATCGTTCGAAATTATTACTCCGAGATCTTTTTCTTTGTTGGCTTCAGAGAGTTGCACTCCGTTAATTTGATTATGAATACGATCGTTGTTGATTCAGATATGCATAACCTTGCACTTTTCAATATTGAAATGCATTTGCCATGTTCGTGCCCAACTACTTAAACGTTCGAGATCAGCTTGGAAGTGTTCTTTATCCATTGTCGTAGTGACTCTGCTGGCTATTTTTGTGTCGTTGGCAAATTTCGATATTTTACACGATAGCCCCTCGTCAATGTCATTTACGTACACTAAAAACAGAACAGGTCCCAACACCGACCCCTGTGGAACACCGTTTCTGACATCTCGCCAGTCAGATGATATACCATTCATAACAACTCTCTGTTTACGGTCGGTAAGCCAGTCTTTGAGCCAATTATGAATATTACCAGGTATACCGTGAGCTTGCAATTTACTGAGGCGGTTGTGAGGGACTTTGTCAAATGCTTTCTGAAAATCCAAATATGCAATGTCTACTTATTGACTTTCATCGTATACATTAAAGATGTAGTTGAAAAAATCGAGGTTAGTCAAACAGGAACGTTTGTTTCGAAAACCATATTGCGAATCCTTAATTAGTCTGCTATCTTAAAAAAACTTTACCATTTTTTCGCAAATGATTGTCTAAAATTTTGCACCCGATTGACGTTAGAATGATCGGTCGATAATTACCTAGTTGGGACTTATCGCCTTTTTTAAAGATAGGAGTTATTTTAGCGAGTTTCCATTCTAGTGGCACTTATCCTGTGTTTAGCGACTTTGAGAATATGCTCAAGAGGGGCTTGCTGATCTGATGTTTTGCCTCTTTAAGAATACGCGGGGATATTTTATCAGGGCCGGGCGTTTTGTTTACTTTGATATTGTCGATGATTCGTACTGTATTACTTTCTACAGTGTCGCTAATACTACTCAAGGATGTGTCATCAATATATCTAGGGGCTTCCGGTTGCCTTTCGGATAAGATTTCTTCTGTAAAAACGGAGGCAAAAAAATCATTCAATATGTTAGCGATATCTTTATCATCATTCCTGGATTCGCCATTTGCAGTTGCTATTGGGTGAAAACTTTTTTATTTCTTACGTAGGCAAAAAAATCTTTAGGATTTGCTTTAGGAGGAGGAGGAGGAGGAAGAGGAGGAAGAGGTGGAGGAGGAGGAGAGGAGGACAACATAAATAGGAAATTATTAAACGCTTTTCGTGTGTGTGTGTGTGTGTGTGTGTGTGTGTGTGTGTGTGTGTGTGTGTGTGTATTTCTGTACACACATTTTTTCGCAGCTTCAAAACTTTCCCAAATTTCAACTTTTTCTGTCTTTTCGGCACCGAACAAAAGATTGATATCACCAAAACTTTCCCTCACTGTCAGCGCCTTCGTATTTTTTTCTTTTCCTTCGCATTTTGTCTTTCCCTTAACTTAATTCGAAGGTCGCCACCCCTGCTCTGACCTCACCTGACCTCACCCTCAATATCCGTTCTTGGCTCAGAGTTTTCCCGGCAAGAATAATATAGACGAATCGAAGCATCCTCTCTCTCTCTCTCTCTCTCTCTCTCTCTCTCTCTCTCTCTCTCTCTCTCTCTCTCTCTCTCTCTCCCCGTGCGATGGTTCTCTCCCAGGTATTAAAAATCTTCAATATCGAGTTTTCAAGCCTGACCCTTCCGGCGCTGTACCTTGCAAGTCCCCGATCAAACCTTTCCGTCTTTACGTATCAAATATCGTTTTTCTCGTGCTGGAAATTAGTTATACACACCCGTAACCTCAGAACAAGCTTCCTATATTTTAACAATGGGCAGCAGTGATATCGTTCTGTCATTTGTCCGCAATGAATGACTTTAAACGAGTATCCAGGGAAGTGTAGAGGTCGATGCTTGTTAGTAGCGATAGAGCTCTTGCCCCTTTGTGTGTGTGTGCCCTTGTGTGCTCATGGGATGCCTTAGCAGGCAGACCATCAGGACAGAAGCACTATACTCTAAGGGCGTTGGCAAAAACTCAACCAGCTCTGCAAAACATTGAAGAACGAAACTCATAGGAAGTCTGTAGCCCTGGGTTGGTATTCTCAGACGCTTTCGCCTCTCACATCAACAATTTCCAAAGGTCAAAGAGGTGATCAATCGGGTTCTAATGAGTGTTTTTATAGGTTCACGGTACAGAAGAAGGGTCAGCGTACCACCAGGGCCATTTAACTAACCCTGGAAATGTCCAAAACTCCTACGAAAACCGTGTCAAATATGTGTGCTTGCATGGGCGCGGAAGAGTTTGAGTATGGCCTCTGATTAGCTGGTGTTTTGAGGAAGACGGAGAAGGAAGAAAAATAAGTAACACTAGTTTATTATCTTCTCGCTGGCAAAAACTTCAGCATTGTCAAAAAAAAAAAAAACGAAAATCAAAAGAAATCTTCATCCCTGATTAGCTTAAGTTTTTATGGGCGAAGGTTGGGAAGGATGGAAAATACAGGGTCTTCTGAGGGTGAATCTGTACGCACGAGACTCGGGGAGGCAGAGCCTTCCCTTGTGATGGAGGCGACAAGGCTGCCTTCTGGGTGCAGGCGAGGCGGGAAAGATGGGGTAAAAAGTTTGAAGTATTTTGGCGAGGCGCCGGAGGTCACTAGGAGAGTTAGAAACGGTAAGGTGCTGACACTCCTTGTTCCGGAAAGTTTGGAGAGTGTCGAAAAGTAGATTGGGCTCGATTTTGGGGAGAATATTACGGAGTTACTGATTTTTTAACTGCCTCTCTCTTTTATTGGTCTATACTTGTAAGGAAAGTTGTATTGTCTTTTTCTTTTTAGCTACTAGATATGCGCTTTTAATATAATGGAGCTCATACGCCTGTAGCAGACGCTCAGCTGTGAACGCTTTGGCCCAAACGGAAGAGTGTGTGATACAGAACATTGGTCAGTAAAGGAGGTGCTGGCAAGTTAAGCGTACGTTGCCTTGCTTTCATTATAGTTCACCAAGGAAAGTTGTATTGGGCTATCTAGCTCCCAACCATACACCTGCACCAGACACTCAGCTGTGAATGTTCTGCCCAGAAAGAACAGTGTGTGATATAGAACAGTGGTCAGTAAAGGAGGTGCTGGCAAGTTAAGAGCACGGTGTCTTCTCTTACCTTTCTTTCATTTATAGGTCACCATGGAAAGTTGTATTGGGCTATCTAGCTCCCAACCATACACCTGCACCAGACACTCAGCTGTGAATGCTCTGCCCAGAAAGAACAGTGTGTGATATAGAATAGTGGTCAGTAAAGGAGGTGCTGGCAAGTTGAGAGCACGGTGTCATCTCTGAATTGCCTTTCTTGTATAAGTTACCAAGGAAAATTGTATTGGGTTTTCTGGTTGATGGATAGACGATTGTACCCGACGCTCAGCTGTAAATGCACTGCCCAGACGGAACAGTGTGTGATATAGAACAGTGGTCAGTAGATGAGGTGCTGGCAAGTTGTGGGCAGCGTCACTAACTTGGTATTGATGGAAAACATTACTCGTGGCGACACAAACACCTCGACGCTCCACCACACGCCTCATGTGTTTATTTTTATGTCCTTTGTTGTGGGAAGAATATTTTATCTCCGTCCCTCAAGTTCACAATGAAAGAAAAGTTGTTAGAAAAAGATGTCTATTGAAAGAGAGAGAGAGAGAGAGAGAGAGAGAGAGAGAGAGAGAGAGAGAGAGAGAGAGAGAGAGAGAGAGAGAGAGAGAGAGAGAGAGAGAGAGAGAGAGAGTTTCATCGTTTGTTGTTACCATAATTCATACTACCGCTATATAAACAGAGGTCTACCACATGAGGGTCGTTCAGTGACACGCGGCACACTGGTGCTAGCCTGTCTGGGGCAAGGCGTCACCGGTCGCCAGCCAGCACAGGTGATGGCCGTCCACGATGGGAACCTTTTTACCTGTGTTTCCGGCCCCGTAATGGTTCCATGAAATCCCGAGCACTAAAAGTAATTACCGGGTCGTGAAGGCAGCTAAGCTCTTTTTATTTGGGACATTAGCGATTGGCAATAGTCTCGCAGCGTAATATCGGGAAACGTTTTTACGCGGAGGCAATGAACTTTGTGGCGAATTTAAAACAGTTTTTTTTTTGTCACCTAAGCAACGGGTAATGTTTAGCGAGGCAAGTGTTTGTTTTAAAATGTAAATAAATGCATGTCTGTGGCAAATGCAGGAAGTGGAGACAAGTTAATGCTGTTTGGTGTGTATAGGAGTATTTATTTATATACTTATTTATTTATTTTGCCACGTGAGCAACGGATGATCTTCAGCGATGCAATGTTTATTTCTAAGTGTAAATAAATGCGGGTTTCTGACAAATTTAGGGAGTGGAGACGAGTTAAGGCTGTTTGGTGTGTGTGTATTTATTTATTTGTTTATTTATTCTTTTATAGGGCGTGCTGTTCTATTTCAAATGGTAAGGTTTGGGCTCCTTGCGACAGTATCATGATCAGGAACATTGATACCCGTGTTCTTAAACGCCCCGCGCCTCGGTTCGCCTGTTTGAAAAGACTCTCGTAAAAGTTCCGGGCGTTTTCATGGAATGTTTTATGTTCATAGTGATAGTTTGACACGGCTTTCGCGTCTTGAATGAGAAAATCACCCACGACAACCCGGTTAGTCTTCTCTGTGGCCTTGAAGAATAGTCGTAATGGGAGCACGGTACGTTTAGGAATATGAACCTCAGTCTGTCTTTTTATATAACACAGACACGGAACTTGATAATAAAACACATGCTAACCGGCTTGAATACACGGGACTACCATTGCGAAAGACGTCTTGGGTCGGTAAGTGGCTTGATTGTGGAGTTCCTGAGCGTGAAATTCAGTCTGTGAGAAGTGAAACATTCGAGTCGGGTCACTGCGAGGCAAGGCGGGTGGGAGGCGGGTAAGCAGTGTGGCAGCGCTTCGTTTTGCATGGCCTCGCCCCCGCCACGCCAGGCATATCAGGGCGGGCTGCATATACCCAGTCTCTCTACGGGTTTGTGGTCCCTGAGTGAAGACGCTCGGCTGTAGCTTCGAAACTATCCACGGGGCATTCTGGAAAATACCCTCATTGTAATTCCTTCTCAAAGTTACCCAAATGACTACTTCTAAACCTAACCAAACCTTTCCTGACCTAACCTAACCTAAACTGAGCTTGCCTAACCTAACCTGATATAACATAAACCTGAGCTAATCTAACCTGAGCTAATCTAACCTAACCTAAGCTAACCTAACGTAACCTAACCAAACGAGCTAACCGAACGTAACTTAACCTAACGTAACCTTCCCTGTTCAAGAGTGGGCACCCCATATCATTAGGTATATAGGAAATACCTTAACCACTGGGTGCTCTGGAAAATACTCTCATTTTAGTTCCCACTCAAAATTTCCTCATATGACTACAACGAAACCTAACATAAGCCATCCTAACCTAGCCTAACGCAACCTGCCCTGTTCAAGAGTGGGCGCCACATACCAGTAGAGATTGGGAATATGCGGGCTGACTGGCCGAGTGTCGACAATCAGATGAACGGTAATTTGATCCTGGACTCACAGGTGTTGCTCGTTGCTGGCCTGAATGGGACGAGGCTCTGGACATGATGGCTTGGTGCTGTGAGGGAGGGCCGCTACGGAAGCCAAAGTAGAGGGGGGAGGAGGGAACCTGTCCTTCGTAATGGTTACTCTTTATGTTTAGTGAGCGTATCAGTGTTCGGTGGGGCAGTACACGGCTCAGCACTGCATGAGGCTGTACAAGGGAGGGGGACAGCCTGACAATATCCTTCATAATGATAACTCTTCTTCTTAGTGAGATCTTCAGTGTTCTGTGAGGCAGTACAAGAGTTAGTTCTCTGTTAGGCAATATATTAGGAGCAGCGTTTAGCGGGCTTTTTTTTCTCCACTTGTTTTATGCCCTTGAGCTGCTTCCTTTCCTGTAAAAAAAAATGTACAAGGTTTAGTCCTCTACTAGGCAGTGCAAGTAGTGCTCTATGAGGCAGTACGAGTTGTGATGTAGACTCAGCTCTCACACGTACTAACTTCTCTTCTCTGTTGGATCGGTAATGATGTAAAATATCTCTCGTCGCCCCGCCGCAGCAAGTTTTGACGTCTCGCCGAGGCCGCCCGCTGCCGATCATTGTTTATTTCTTTTGGAGTTGGAGTGATCCATCAATTCTTAGTAACACAACGAAGCTTTCTGTCTTTACTATTGTTTTTACAGCAATGGGAGAAGCTCAAAACAACAAAAACGGAAAACAAAAGCCCGCTAAGCAATGTTCCAGCAACAAGAGTACTGAGCCCGTATTCTCAGACGCTTCCGCCTCTCACATCAACAAGCTTCAAAGGCCAAAAAAGTGATCAATCGCGTTCTAGTAAGTGTGTTCTTAGGATCACGGTACAGAGGAAGGGTCAGAAAATTACCCATGGAAAGGCCCACAACTCCTACGAAAGCCTTGTCAAATGTGTGTGCCTAAGCGCCGAAATGTTTAAGAATATGACCCCAGAACGAGTGGCCAGAAGAGGTCACTGCATGTCAGTTGGAGGTGTCTTGATACCACCGTTGCCATATTATCGTACTCAGAGCATAGTATTTACCTGTCTCTGACGCCTAACTATTGCCAAGAAACATCAGGATCTAACTCTTTTAAGGATAAATATAAATGAGTTTCGTTACTGGAGCCCAGAAGACAGTTTTGGGGTAGGAAGTCGGGAAATATAAGCGGCTGAGTACGATAATCTGGCAACGTTGCTTGATACTCCCTTCACGTTCAAGTTCAAGTCCAATGCAGGAGAAAATACAGACAGAGGGAGGCTATTCCAGAATTTACTAGCGAAAAGGATGAAAGACTTGAGATGCTGCATGGTGAACTCTTGCATAAGGGATTCGGGCGGCATGGGGGTGAGCTAGAGTGGAAAGTCGTGAGTGTCGGCAGCTGCCTCTCACCGCGTCGTGCCTGTCAGTCGTGAGGTGCTTTGGTTGGGGCAGGTCGTAGCCTCGGCCAAACGTGACAGTGTATGTAACAGAGAGAGAGAGAGAGTGAGTGAGTGAGTGAGTGTGTGTGCGTGCGTGCTTGTAAATATTTATTTCCCCGCTATTCCGATAATTTTTGCCTCACGAATTTATGGACGTCCGCGGCGGGGCTTAAAATTTACTGGCGACTTACAATGGGCGGGACACTGGATGGGTAATACTCCTCTCTGTATCAGGACCGGCGGCTGAGGGCGTGCTTGTGCGCCTTCTGTTGTGGAGTGGTGGAAGAATTGTATTTTTTTCGATCCATATTTTTGTTCTCTCTCCACCCATCAGAGACTCAAGGGCTAATGCGACGGAGATGAGCACCGAGGCCACGCGCAGCAATGTGATCATATGCCCCTGACCTTACCGTACTTTTTTTTTCTTTTGTCCACTCGTCTATATTCTTTGTTATGGGGCAGTGATTTTTTTTTTTTTTTTTTTTTTTATTTTTTTTTGCTTGAGCTGCTTCCTTTACTGAAATAAAAATCTATGTATACTTTTTTATTTGTGGTGGTTTTGGACATATTTATTGACCTTCCTTACTGAGTGTAGGAAGAACTTAACATCTGTATCTCTCCACACTCTCCACAACAAAGGAGGCAGCTCAAGGGCAACAAAAAAAGAAAACAATAATAAAAAAAAAGCCCGCCACTCGCCGCTCCCAAAGTAAAACAAAAGAGGTGGCCGAAAGGAAGATCAAACACAGGAGGAGAGGCGTCCTGACACCCTCCTCTTGAGAGAGTTCAAGTCGTAGGCAGGAGGAAATACAGATGAGGGAAGATTGTTCCAGAGTTTACCAGCGTGAGGGATGAAAGAGTGAAGATGCTGGTTAACTCTTGCATAAGGGTTTGGACAGAATAGGGATGAGCATGAGTAGAAAGTCGAGTGCAGCGGGGCCGCGGGAGGGGGGGAGGCATGCAGTTAGCAAGTTCAGAAGAGCAGTCAGCGTGGAAATATCGATAGAAGATAGAAAGAGAGGCAACATTGCGGCGGAATTTAAGAGCTAGAAGACTATCAGTATGAGCAGGAGAGCTGATGAGACGAAGAGCCTTAGCCTCCACTCTGTCCAGAAGAGCTGTGTGAGTGGAGCCCCCCCACACATGAGATGCATACTCCATACGAGGGCGGACAAGGCCCCTGTATATGGACAGCAACTGTGCAGGGGAGAAGAACTGACGGAGACGGTACAGAACGCCCAGCCTCGAGGAAGCTGATTTAGTAAGAGATGAGATATGAAGTTTCCAGTTGAGATTTTGAGTTAAGGATAGACCGAGGATGTTTAGTGTTGAGGAAGGTGGTAGCTGGGTGTTGTCAAAGAATAGGGGATAGTTGTTTGGAAGATTGTGTCGAGTGGATAGGTGGAGAAACTGTGTTTTTGAGGCGTTGAAGGACACCAGGTTCTTCTTGCCCCAATCGGAAATAATAGTAAGGTGTGAGGCTAAGCGTTCTGCAGCCTCCAGCCTTGAGTCGTTAAGTTCCTGAAGGGTGGGTCTTCTATTAAAAGAAGTTGAGTAATGCAGAGTAGAATCATCGGCGTAGGAATGGATAGGACAGTTCGTTTTGGAAAGAAGATCATCAATGAACAACAGAAAAAGAGTGGGAGATAGGACAGAACCCTGTGGGACACCACTGTTAATAGATTTAGGGGAAGAACAGTGACCGTCTGCCACGGCAGAAATAGAACGGTCAGAAAGGAAACTGGAGATAAAGGTACAGAGAGAAGGATAGAAACCGTAGGAGGGTAGTTTAGAAAGCAAAGATTTGTGCCAGACCCTATCAAAAGCTTTTGATATGTCCTGCGCAATAGCAAAGGTTTCACCGAAACGGCTAAGAGAGGATGACCAAGAGTCAGTTAAGAAGGCTAGGAGATCACCAGTAGAACGCCCCTTGCGGAACCCATACTGGCGATCAGATAGGAGGTCAGAAGTGGAAAGGTGCTTTTGAATCTTCCGGTTAAGGATTGATTCAAAAGCTTTAGATAGACAAGAAAGTAAAGCTATAGGACGGTAGTTTGAGGGATTGGAGCGGTTACCCTTCTTAGGTACAGGCTGTATGAAGGCATACTTCCAGCAAGAAGGAAAGGTAGGTGTTGACAGGCAGAGGCGAAAGAGTTTGACCAGGCAGGGTGACAGCACGGAGGCACAGTTTTTAAGGACAATAGGAGGCACTCCATCAGGTCCATAAGCCTTCTGAGGATTGAGGCCATAGAAAACATCATTTTGAAGAATCTTTATAACAGGCATAAAGGAGTCAGAGGGGGGATGAGTAGGAGGAATATGCCCAGAATCGTCCAGAGTGAAGTTTTTAGAAAAAGTTTGAGAGAAGAGTTCAGCCTTAGAGATAGATGAGACGGCAGTGTTGCCGTCAGGACTGAGTAGTGGAGGGAAAGATGAAGAAGTGAAGTTGGAGGAGATGATTTTGGCTAGATGCCAGAAGTCACGGGAAGAGTTAGAGAAAGCAAGGTTTTGACATTTTCTATTAATGAAAGAATTTTTGGTTAGTCGGAGAATAGATTTGGCACGATTTCGGGCAGAAATGTAAAGTTCATAATTAGCATTAGTTTGAAGGCTCTGGTACCTTTTGTGAGCTACCTCTCTATCATTGACAGCACGAGAACAAGCGTGATTAAACCAAGGCTTTTTAGCGTGAGGAGTAGAGAAAGAACGAGGAATGTATGCCTCCATTCCAGAGACAATCACCTCTGTGATGCGCTGAGCACACACAGAGGGTCCTATCCTGGAAGCAATAATCATTCCACGGGAAATCGGAAGAAAGTACATCCTCAGGTCGTCCCACCGAGCTGAAGCAAAATGCCAGAAGCATCGCCTCTTCGGTGGGTCCAGAGGGTGTACAGGAGCGATAGGACAGGATGCAGAAATAAGATTGTGATCGGAGGAGCCCAACGGAGAGAACAGTTTGACAGAATAAGCAGAAGGGTTTGAGGTAAGGAAGAGGTCTAGAATGTTGGGCCGATCTCCAAGACGGTCAGGAATACGTGTAGGGTGCTGGACCAACTGCTCTAGGTCGTTGAGGATAGCAAAGTTGTAGGCTTGTTCACCAGGATGGTCAGTGAAAGAGGATGAAAGCCAAAGCTGGTGGTGAACATTGAAATCTCCTAGGATGGAGATTTCAGCGAAAGGAGAGTGGGTCAAGATGTGCTCCACTTTAGAATTCAAATAGTCAAAGAATTTTACATAGTTAATAAAGTTAGGTGAGAGATGAACAGCACAGATGTATTTAGTAATAGAATGACAATGAAGTCTTAGCCAGATGGTGAAAACTTTTGAATAGTCAAGGTTGTGGGCACGAGCAAGTGATGTCGTTGCGCATGTAGGCGCACATCCAGCTTTGGATTGAAATTTAGGATATAAATAGTAGGACAGAACAGAGTAGAGATTGCTGTCAGTAGCCTCAGAAACCTGTGTTTCGGTGAGGAAGAGAAGGTGAGGTTTAGAGGAGGAGAGATGGTGTTCCACAGATTGAAAATTAGAACGAAGACCGCAAATGTTGCAAAAATTGATAAGACAGAGGTTCGAGGAGTTATCGAAACACCTCTCAAGTCGGCAGCCAGAAGGGGAGTCCTCCTGGGGAATTTGTGGTCCCCAGTCAGGGACTCCGAGGCTTGGTGTATGTGCGCCATTTTGAAATTTTAATTTTGGGAAAAGGTGTATATGTTGTGTGAATGTAGTGTGGTGTGGATAAAGAGAGGATCTGTCTTTACATCATTTCCTCTCTCTATCTATCTATCCATCTCTTTGTCTGTCTCTATGTATAGCAATTTCTCTCCCTCCACACATTAGCTTCATATACTTAACGTGGCGGAACATTAAGTGGTGCAAAGTTCCACAGAGGAAATCTTCAGTCACTTCTTCGGCGTCTTTTTATTTCCTTCCATTCTTGCATTCATCGCTACGGAAAACTCGAGGCCAGCGAGTGATCTTCAAAGCTCAGTTCGCGCCTCATCCAAGCAGCACCGGGTCCCAATAGCCTAGTTTCCCTTGTGTCGCCTCTTCCTCACGAGTAAAGTAAATACCAGTCCGCGGGATGCACACAACTCTTCGTGCTGTGAGGAGGCTCGGGAATGGGTCGCGAGGGTGTTGCTTTCAGGAGAACCAGGAGGCGGTGAGGAGAGTTTGGAGGACACAGAACTTTGGGTTGGTATTCTCAGACGCTTCCGCCTCTCAGCTCTCACATCAACTATTTCCCAGGGCCGAAAAGGAGGTCAATCGGGTTCTAATGAGCGTTCTTTTAGGTTCATGGTACAGAAGAAGAGTCACACTACCACTACAGCCATAAAACTACCCGTAGAAATGCCCCGAACACCTACGATGGAACGGTGTACCGGGGGGCGTTTAAAGGCGTTGATTAAGACTCAGCTTCCTTTAGGCGAATATATTCTTAAACCTATATGTACAGCAGCGTCTGAGCGAGAGAGACTGCAGGTGTGTGTCAGTCGGACTCTCGTGAAGGAGTGACGAGTTACAGATTGGAAAATAATGAAGTTACAATTGGTCACGTATGTCAAGGTGACCTCTAAGCTTGATGAAATGCTTTGTATACAAAACTGAGACGGTAAACACTGACGGACGACATTCCTATAAGGTGGCGTGATCTATCTGTCGTGGTTTTTTTCCATTGACAATTGTATGCCTAATTCGTGGTGATATTAAATAATAATAATAATAATAATAATAATACATTGATATCCTACTATAACAACGAAAGCCATGTCAACTATGTGTACTTGGGCGCCTAAAGGTTTGGGAATATGGGCCCTGGGTCGCTCGCTTTGAAGGTCGCTGTCTCAGAGGATGCGGCACTGACCGAGGGGGCGCCGAAGAAGTGATTGACGATTTCATTTAATGGTACCACTGAATGTCCCCCTGCGTCAAATATATGAAGATGATGTTCGGAGAGAGAAAAGGATATAGAAAGAGAGAAAAGAAGTGAAGCTCATCCTGCACTAGAAAAAAAGGGGAGATATATATGAAACTAATCTGAGGAGAGAGAAAAAAAATGAAAGAAATAGACAAAATGGTGAAGTTCATCCCACATTAACAGAAAAGGTGAAAAATAGATTATAAGCCACCGTAGCAAACAGAGACATTCCTTTCCGAATTTCCTGCCCATTGTTAAGTCTGGTGGGTAGAGAGAGAAAAAAATATAGATAGAAAAAGAGAAGCTCGTCCTGCACACTATAAGAAAAAGTGAAAAATAAGTTCTAAGTCACCGTAGGAAGTAAACAGACATTCCCTTTCAAGTTTTGCGCCAGTTCTAAAGTTTGGTGGGTAGAGAGTTGCAAAACAGAGCCAGAAAAAAAGTAAAGTTCATCCTACTCTATAAGAAAAGGTCAAAAATAAGTTCTAAGTCATCGTAGGAAATAAACAGACACTCTATTTCCAGTTTTGCGCCAGTTCTAAAGTCTGGTGGGTAGAGAGATGCAAAATATAGCTAGAAAAAAGTGAAGTTCATCCCACACTATAAGAAAAGCTGAAAAATAAGTTCAAAGTCCCCGTAGGAAGTAAACAGACATTCCCTTTCCAGTTTTGCGCCAGTTCTAAAGTCTTGTGGGTAGAGAGATGCAAAATATAACAAAAAAAGTAAACTTCATCCTACGTTATAAGAAAAGCTGAAAAATTAGTTCTAAGTCACCGTAGGAAGTAAATAGACATTCCCTTTCGAGTCTTCTGCCTGTCGTAAAGTCTCAAAGTCTCTCGTTCAGTCATCCACAGTCACAGCCGCCTCAGGCCAGCCACCCATCCTGCACTCTATATAACAAAGGTGAAAAAAAGGTTCTAAGTCACCGTAGGAAGTAAAGACATTCCCTTTCTAGTTTTCTGCCAATTCTGAAGTTTTTTTTTCCTTCAGTCAGCCACTCCATCAGTCATCCAACCTGAACCAGTCTTGCATTTTATAAACCAAAGAGAAAAAAAAGGTTCTAAGTCACCGTAGGAAGTAAAGACACATTCCCTTTCTAGTTTTCCGCCAATTCTGATTTTTTTTCCTTCAGTCAGCCACTCCATCAGCCATCCAACCAGAACCAGTCATGCATTCTTTAAAACAAAGGTGAAAAAAAAAGTTCTAAGTCACCGTAGGAAATTCATACACATTCCCTTTCTAGTTTTCCGCCAGTTCTAAAGTTTTGCCTTCCGTCAGACTCCACCACCAGCACCATGCAGCCAGCCAGAACCAGTCACCCACCGCTGATCTTCACCGCCACACTCATCGATTTCTTTCCTTCCTACCTGCTACTACCTCCACTACCTCCACCACCACAGCCGCCTCCACCGCTACTACTGCCTCCCCGCCAGCCACTTTCCGTTTTTCTTGCCCCGAGGCTTTGGTCATCACTCACTGCTGCACAACTCCGCCCGCACTCTTCGCCAAAGTCTTTCTTTGCGGACCACTTTTCTTTTCCCCGCGCGGCCCTTTCTCCCGAATCCTAGTGCGCCTCGTGACCACTCCAGCGGCTCATCCTTAAACGACCTACGTGTGGCCGGGTGTAAGAGTAGTGTGTGCTATGTAGTTTCTGTGCTGTGTGTGTTAAGGTTAGCTTCTGAGTTTTTTTTTTTTTTTTTTTTTTTTTTACGTCGCGGCCTATAGCGCCGGTAGCGGCCCAAGGCTTCTTTCCGGTGGGTCCTGATGGTCGGCCCAGCCCGTTCTGGCGCAGGCGAGTGTTTATAGTGGCGCCATCTTGCATTGGCTCATGCTGCCCTCCCGGAGCTCATCTTTAATCCTAGAATCTAGAGTCCGGGTTGATAGGTGGTCTTCTGGACAGCATGTGGGTAGTTTTAAGCCACTCGGCGGCAGCTGAAAAATCCCAGCTTGGTGGCACCGGTCGGGGATTGAACTCGCGTCCTCCTGAACGCGGTGCTGTTACTCTGTCGATTCAGCCACCGCCTCCCCAGTCTGTTCACGAGGTACACGGTTATACTCTTAAACACTTCGGCGCCCAAGCACACATATTTGACAAGGCTTTCCTAGGAGTTGTGGGCTTTTTCAGGGGTAGTTTTATGACCCTGGTGGTAGACTGACTTCTTCTATATCATGAACCTAAAAAAACAGTCAATAAAACCCGATTGATCCCTTCTTTGTCCTTTGGAAATTGCTTTGAAGGAAACGGGTCATTTGCCGGGTGTATATTCGCATGACAGTACGGTACATTCATTGGGTATATATAGTTTTGCATACGAGTATAGTACAGTCAACTTATATAGTTATGTAGGACAAAAATTCAACGGGTATAGTCTTAAATGACACCCGCTTCGCTTGGTATAGTTTTGCATACATTCATCTGGTATAGTTTTTCACGCCACACTGCTTTCATTGGGTATTGTTCTGCAAGGCAGTCTACATTCACCGGGTACAGTTTTGCATGGCTAAAGTCGACTGGTATTGGTTTGAATGACACTCCCTTCCCCAGGTACAGTTATTCACGCCACTCCCTTCCCCCGCCATCACACACACCACAGTATAACAACCGTGATCCCGAGGTACTCAGGCGAATGTCAACAGAGCGGCCCCCTAACTGCCGGCGGCCACGCGTATCTCCGTTCCTTCAGCCAGACGAATGGAAGTGGATATGACCGGGCCAGGCCGCATTGTTTGTCCAGGGGTGTCGCCATCAGCGGGGGAGACGCGGCCGCTGTAAACGAGGCTTTGAGGGGAGGTTAGGTTAGGTGAGCTGAGGTTAGGTGAGGAGAGGGGAAGGGAATGGAGGGGAGGGTAGGTGAGTGAGTTGAGGTTATGTTATGTTAGGTTAGGTGAGGCGAGGTGAGGTTAGGTGAAATGAGGATTAGGTTAAGTTAGGTTAGGTAAGGAGAGGTGAAGTTAGGTTAGACTAGGTGAGGTGAGTTGAGGTGAGGTGAGGTGGGGAAGGAGTGTATTGTTATGAGAGCCGGTGAATGGGGGCGACACACACACACACACACACACACACACACACACACACACACACACACACACAGAAAGAGTTGAATAAAAGTAAATATGGAGACTTGATAACAGGAGACAAACAAACCCTGTACAGAACAACGAGGTAAACACACACACACGCACACACACACCCACACCCACCCACACACCCACACACACACACACACACACACACACTCACACCCACCCACACACACACACATTAATCACGTGAGGCAGGTCTTCGGTGTTACCTGATTCATTATTGCGTTGACAGGATTCGAACCCGGATCTACGGTTCAGCATTTCGTTGTGTCTGGTTTTATTAGTCATTTATTTTCATTTTTCTTCATTTTTTGTTTGTTTCTGGCTTTAACCCATCCGCTGCGATTGGCACGGATTTGGCCTTCACTGGTAGCCTGGTAACATATAGTCCCTGGTCTTTCTCTGCCTCTGTGGTGGATAGTGAAGTGTTTCCCATGTGGTATTGGTGTGCCGGATATCCCTTCACTGGTAGCCTGGTTACATATACTCCCAGGTCTTTCTCTGCCTCTGTGGTGGATAGTGAAGTGTTTCCCATGTGGTATTAGTGTGCTGGATATCCCTTCACTGGTATCCTGGTAACATATACTCTCAGGTCTTTCTCTGCCTCTGTGGTGGATAGTGAAGTGTTTCCCATGTGGTATTGGTGTGCTGGATATCCCTTCATTGGTATCCTGGCAACATATACTCACAGGTCTTTCTCTGCCTCTGTGGTGGATAGTGAAGTGTTTCCCATGTGGTATTGGTGTGCTGGATATCCCGTCCCAAGATGCATGACTTTACATTTATCTTCATTGAATTGTAGCAGCCATTTTCTGTTCCATTTCTGTAGCTTGGTGAGGTCTTCTAGTAGGAAATTCACAGTCAAGGGGTTAATATTGTACGCCAGTCATTTGGGTTCATGTGGGTGGGTTGGGTTGATGCGAGAGGCGGAGGCGTCTGAGCACACCGACACACTGATCCACACAAAAAGCTCCCTGCTACGTGTCGGCCGCAACGTTGCAAGATTATCGTACTCAGGCTTTTATATTTGCTGATTTCCGAGCCAAAAACTGTCTCCTCCACCCCAATAACTAGATTCATTTGTAGTTATCATTGAAATGGTTAGTTGTTGGTGTTTTTTTGCAATAGTCATGGGTCAGAAACTGGTAAATACGATGTTCTGAGTACGATAATCAGGCAACGGTGGTGTCAGGAGTGACAGCCTGAGACGCGTGGCTTTGAAACGCCTCTCGTCCCAGCCACCGACCCATTTTCTTAAACATTTCAGCGCCCAAGTACGCACATTTAACAAGGCTTTAGTAGGAGTCTTGAGCATTTGCAGAGATAGTTTTATGACCCTGGTAGTAGTCTGACCATTGTTCCGTGCCACTATGGTGAAAAAGCACTCCTAAAAACCCGACTGATCTCCTTTCTGGCCTTTGGAAATAGTTGTGGGAGTCGGCAGCGTTTGGGAATACCGATCCAGCCTTCCTCGCCGTGCCTCGCTATGCCTCGCCGTGCCTCGCTGTGCCTCGCCGTGCCTCGCCGCTGCTGAAAGACGTCTCCTAATTTATATCTGTAACTCCGTCCGCTCTTCAGGCCGCGACAGTAACTGCGGGGACTCACTGACGCGCTGGAAAATAAAACCAAAGACTCCGAAACGAATCGCTCTCCGCTGCACCTCGGCGGGGACGGCTTCCTTTACACGAATGAGAAGTTGTACGCTGAACGGCGGCGCGGAAAACACAATGGCCCGTATTTTCAAACCTTCTGGCGCCCAGGAGCATCCATTTGGCAAGACTTTCCTAGGAGTTGTGGGCATTTCCAGGGGTAATTTATGACCCTAGTGGTAGTGTGATCATTCCTCTGTGCCATGAATGTAACAAAACACTCATTAGACCTCGACTGATCTCCTCTTCAGCCTTTGGAAATTATTGATGTGCGAGGCGAAAGCGTCTAAGAATACTGACCAATGGCAGATACAGACGCGGAGAGGCGCTTAGCGGCGTGAGGGACGAGCCGCGGTGAATGGAGGAAAAGCTTAGAGCGTTCCTCCCGCCATCTCCTGCTTCTGTCTCTTCTTCCCTCTCTCCTTCTCTTCCTCTTCGTCCCTTCTGTCCTTCCCCCCGTCTGTTAGCTCTTACGTCACTAACTCCGTCTGTCCTTTCCTTCTTCCTTCTTCCCTTCCTCCACCTCTCCCGTCACCGCCTGCTTCTGTCTCTTCTTCCCTCCCTCCTTCTCTCCCTCTTCGTCCCTCCTCTCCCTTCCTCCGTCTGTTAGCCCTTCTTTTCTCCGCCCCTTCTCTCCCTACCTCTCTTCCTCCAGCCCTCCCGTCACCACCTGCTTCTTTCCTTCCCTTCTCTTCCTTCCCTTCCTCTCCTTCCCTCCGTTTGTTACTCCTTACGTCACTAACTCCTGTCCTTCCCTCTCTGTCTCTCCCTTCCTTCGTCTCTCCAGCCCTCCCGTGCCCATCTAGTTCTCTCTTTCCCTCCTCTGCCTCCCTCCCCCCTTCCCTCCGTCTGTTAGCTCTTACGTCACTATCTCC
Organism: Eriocheir sinensis; assembly: GCF_024679095.1. Taxonomy (NCBI): domain Eukaryota; kingdom Metazoa; phylum Arthropoda; class Malacostraca; order Decapoda; family Varunidae; genus Eriocheir; species Eriocheir sinensis. The sequence continues at coordinate 11,014,106 of NC_066551.1, forward strand.
TGTCCTTTCCTCTCTCCCTCTCTTCCTCCCTCTCTCCAACCCTTCCTTTACCACTTGCTTCTTTCCTTCCCTTCTCTTTCTCCTTTTTTTCCTATCCTCCCTCCCTGCTTCTCTCCCTCCTTCCCTTCCTCCACCCTCTCGTTACCACCTGCCTCTTTCTTTCCCTTCATTCGTCAACCCTTCCGTCACTATAACTTCTCTCCGTCCCTCCTCTCCCTCCTTCCTTTCCCTTCCCTCTCTTCTCTCTTCCTCCTTTCCTCCAGCTCCCTCCTCCGTCTTCTCCGTCTCGTTCTCCCTTGTCCTCGTGTCTCCGGAAGCCGCCTCCTCAAGAATCAGCCGCGCCATTGGACCAACGCGGAAAGCTCTTGTTTGTAAATGACGTCATCTACCTCGCTTGTGTATGTGTGTGTGTGTGTGTGTGTGTGTGTGTGTGTGTGTGTGTGTGTGTGTGTGTGTGTGTGTGTGTGTGTGTGTGTGTGTTTTCCTAACGTTAATATGTTCCCACAGCAGAATTTTCTGTTTTTCTTTATTAACGGGCGACATTTTTTACCTTTTTTTTTCCACGCCGCCAGAAAATATTATACTGACCTGCGAGGTTAGAATGTTATGTATACCTTCATTTTTTTCAATATGTGGAAGCTACACTTATACTTTTTCTTTATGGAGTGGCTTTTTCTTTTTAGTAGTCGGCGCGTGGGCTAGGGAAATACTGGTAGGGGAATAGCATATAGTCGTAAATGTTGTAGTGGTAAACCTATCCCTCAGCTCCTACAAGACACACACAGCCTAAGCTCACCGTTTTACCAGCGGACGGGATGAAAGAATGAAGATGCTGGTTAACTCTTGCATAGTATAGTAGAGTAGTAACCTCTCAAGTATAGCATCAAAGTTCAGTAGTAAGTGGTGTAGTAGTAAGTCTTTCCCTCGGTTACTACAAGACACATCACCTCAGCTCACATGATTACCAGCGGACGGGATGGAAGAATACCCCAAAATTACGAAATTAGGGCGTATATTGCAACAGAGAAACCAGATGAGGTAGCCATCACAGAGACTTTGGCCAACTCTGCACATCTAGTATCCGAACTGTCATTCCCCGGGTACGAAAGCTTCCACAAAAATCGAAACCACAAGAAAGGAGGAGTAATTTGCTACGTAAAAAGTACGCTCCCAGCCATAAAAATAGACAAACAGGATGCAGAGAATTACGATTCCGTCTATGTGGAAATAACCGCGAATAATAAGAAACTAACACTTGCGACCGTATACAGGCCTCCAAAACAACAGGCAGCAGACGACACTGCCCTGTACGAAGAGCTTCACTCTCTAACACAAATCAAAGAAGCAATGATAACTGGGGCCTTTAATTGCCCTAACATTGACTGGGGAGAATTTACTGGAGATCAAGAGGGTAACTGGCTTATAGAAATGGTGGAGGATTCGTTCCTCACTCAAGTCGTAACTCAACCGACAAGAGAAAACAATCTGCTGGATCTGGTACTAGTAAGTAACCCCGACCTCACTCGCGACTGTGAAGTTGGTGAGAAAATTACTGGTTGCGATCACCACTTAATCCGTTTTAATGTCAACATAAGTCACAAACTCGTAGACAATCCGTCAGTGATACCAGACTACAAAAAAGCAAATTTCAACCTAGCCCGTGAGCTGCTTCCCCCTGTGACCTTGAACCAACTTAACAACGTGTGGAACGACTTCAAAGATAAGCTTTTGGGGGTAGAAAAGGCTACAGTGCCTACGAAATCCAGGCGAGTAAATGGTGCCGTAGATCCACCGTGGATGACCAGAGAAATAAAAAGGGTAGTAAACCTTAAAAAAAAGGAATTATAATCTAATGAAAGAGAATGACACGGCCGAAGCCCGTACACAGTACCACACCACCCTCAGAGCTCGTCGCACCCTTATTCGGAGTAGTAAACGCAACTGTGAATAACAAATAGCGCGCGACATCAAGACTTCACATACATCAAATTGAAAAAGAAAGTAAAATCCAATATTGGTTCCCTGACAGACGAGACTGGATCTGTAACTCTGAACAGTAAACAGATGGCCAGAATCCTCAACAGTAACTTCGCATCCGTATTCACAGTCGAGGACATCGAAACCATTCCCGAGGGCACTAACCCGCCGAGGGGGATCACGCCGCTGGAAATTGACGCAATATGCGACCAAGAAGTGAAAAAGTACTTGGACAAACTGGACACGAACAAGTCAACGGGACCCGATAGTTTTTCCCCGCGGTTATGAAAAGAGCTTAAACAACAAATACTTCAACCACTCACTAACATAATTATTCAACCGGTCAGTTCAATTGAACAAGGTCCCGGAAGACTGGAAGATGGCAAACGTAACACCGATTTTCAAAAAAGGAGACAAAAGCGTTGCATTAAACTACAGGCCCATAAGTTTGACGTCAGTGGCACGAAAAATACTCGAAAAGATTTTTAGAGACAAACTTGTTAAGTTTCTAGAAGACAATAATATAATCTCCGACACCCAGCATGGTTTCAGAAACAAGCGCTCCTGCCTAACAAATTTATTAGACTTCTTCCAAGGTATATATAAGAACTGGGATACCCACATCCCCAGTGATGTTATATGCCTGGACTTTCAGAAAGCCTTCGACAAGGTACCGCACGAGTGACTCCTTAAGAAACTGCACTCGGCGGACATTGGAGCCAATCTGATCGCGTGGATAAGAGATTGGCTCACCAGCAGAAAACAACGAGTACTACTCAACGGACAGCCTTCCGATTGGCTTCCAGTCACTAGTGGAGTGACTCAAGGGTCAGTGCTGGGACCCATTCTCTTCATGATATATATCAATGACCTAGAATCAGGACTGAAATCCACAATATCCAAATTTGCTTATGACACCAAGGTGGGTGGAAAGGCCCTCACAAAGACCGACTGCGAAATCATTCAGAAAGACCTCAATCACATTATCGAATGGTCGGAAAAATGGCAAATGTCCTTCAATGTCGACATATGTAGTCATCCACATTGGGTCCAGAAATAATAACCACACATACATCATGAATGTGAAACCTCTGCAGGCGATGCAGGAGGAAAATGATCTTGGAGTCACTATCAGCAGTGACCTGAAACACGCGAATCACTGTAAAAAAGCATATAACAAAGCCAACACTATGCTCGGGTTTTTAGCGAGGAACTTCGAGTGTAAAACGCCAGACGTGATGCTGTCCTTGTATAACTCCATGGTAAGACCGCGCCTCGAGTATGCAGTACAGTTCTGGTCTCCTAATTACAGAAAAGACATTGTTTTACTGGAAAGGATTCAACGACGCGCCACGAAGATGATTCCAACCTTAAGGGCCCAACCGTACGAGGAACGACTCAAGCGACTCAATCTCTTTACTTTGGAGAAAAGACGTCTACGAGGAGATATGATTCAAGTCTTCAAGTACCTGAAAAAGTTCAATAACGTCGATTACTCCAATTTCTTTCAACTGCAAACCAACTCAAGAACTAGAAATAACGGTTTACCCATTCAGTCGAGTCGATGTAACACAGACATTGGAAGGAGTTTCTTTTCAAACCGAGTCATCCGCCACTGGAACAATCTTCCTTCAGAAGTAGTAAATGCGAATACCATCAGGGTAGGCGGTGGCCGAACTGGTAACGTACTGGACCCACATTCGCCGCGTGATGGACGACGCGGGCTCGAATCCTCACGCTACCACTCGGATTTTTCAGTCACCGCCGAGTGGCTTAAAACTACCCACATGCTGTCCTGAAGACCACCCATCAACCCGGACTCTAGAGGAAGCCGTCCAAGCGAATCAAGAACGAGTTCCGGGGGGCAGCATGAGCCAATGCAAGATGGCGCCACTATAAAAAACACTCGCCTGCGCCAGAACGGGCTGGGCCGACCATCAGGCCCCACCTGGAAGAAGCCTTGGGCCGACCATCAGGCCCCACCGGGAAGATGCCTACCGGCGCAATAGGCAACAACGTAAAAAAAAAAAAAAAAAAAAATCAACTCCTTCAAATATAGAATCGACCGTCATTTCGCTGCGTCGGGAGTAGAGTAAACTAAATATCGAGGTGCTTTCATCTGCTCCTCAATATCGAGGTGCTTTCATCTGCTCCTCAATATCGAGTTGCTTTCATCTGCTCTTCAAGCCCCAAGTGGCTGTCGAGCAGATTAAATCACCCAAGTGGGCGACCTCGTAATGAGCCAATAGGCTTTCTGTTGCCTGCATTTCATGTTTCCTCCTCTTCCTCCTCCTCCTCCTACTCCACTCTTTCTCTTCCTCCCTCTTCTTTCAATCACGGCTGTTTTCCTCACTTTTCCCCTGGTTTCCTCCCTTTTCTTTCCTTCCTTCATTTCTTTCCCTCCAGTTCGTGTACACGCGCGCTCACAGTTTTTAGGGCAGGCGGCGTGCTTATGAAGGCTGTCAAATATAAGGAAGCCTGTGATCTCGAGTTAAAAAATGAGGAGCGGGAAAAGGGTAGGTAGAAAGAGAAGGAGGAGGAGGTGGAATACACAGGAATGCATAGGAAGAACAGACACCAGAAGACCTGTCGGTCTATGAGGAGGGTGTCTGTTTAAGATGGACTGCTCACGATGGGGTGAGATGTAGTTTCAGGGGTTACCGGTAGAGGCTTGATCTTCGTTTACCTTCGGTACAGGGGTACGCTCCAGTATCCTGTTAACTTTACTGTTCCCACACCTCACTGCCTGAAACATATGAAAAAGGGTCAGTAAAATCTTATATCCCTGAAATACTTATCCAATGAAGACTTGAAGCTATTAATACTCTGTGCGCTAGCTACTGACGGTGGGAGTCTATTCCAGTGATCGACGACTCTATTATTGAAATAACTTCTGCGCGCCAATGTGTTACATCGGTTTCCCTTTAACTTCATACCGTTGCTGCGTGTTATTGTGTTGGTGTCTCTCTGAAATAGACTATCTGGGTTAATGTTTTCGAATCTATTAAGGATTTTGAACACTTCAATTAAGTCCCCTCCTACTCTTCGCTTCTTTAAAGAAAACATATCTAAACGCTTTAAACGCTCGTCATACTTCAAGTTACGGAGCGCTGGAATTTGTTTGGTTGCTCGTCGCTGTATCCTTTCTAGCAAACTTGATCTTTGATATAGTTCGGTGACCAGAACTGAACGGCGTATTCTAGGTGTGGTCTTCCAAATGCTAAATATAATCTCTTCATAAGTTCGGGTGATTTATAATCAAAGTTTCTTGAAATTAATCCTAGCTTCATATTGGCTTTTTTTACTAGCCGCAGAACATTGATCACTCATTTTAATAGTGTTACTGATAATGACACCAAGATCGTTTTCTTGTTTTACTTCGCTGAGCTCATGTCCTTGAAGCTGATATTTAAAGTTAGGATTACTTTACATTTATCTACGTTGAAACACATTTGCCATTTTTCGCTCCAATCGGAAAGTCTTATTAAGTCTGATTGAATGATCTCGCAATTTTTACTGTTTGTTACCGTACCTCCTAATTTGGTGTCGTCGGCGAATTTGGCTACTTTTGACAGGATATCAGTCTCTAAATCGTTCACGTAAACTATGAATAGTGTTGGCCCCAGGACCGAACCTTGGGGCACGCTACTGGTTACGGGTTGCCAGTCGGATGCTTCACCATTAAGAACTACACGCTGTTCTCTGTCGGTGAGCCAGTCATGAATCCACGCACACAGATGGTCACTAATAGGGGGGGAACGCATTTTTTAAATAAGCCTAACGTGGGGAACTTTATCAAACGCCTTCTGAAAGTCCAGGTAAATTACGTCATATGGGGCTCGGGCGTCCCAACTTGAGTAAACGTCGTTGAAAAAAGTCAATAAGTTGGTAAGGCAAGATCGATTACTACGAAATCTATGCTGATTATCAGTTATCAAATCATTTGTTTCTAGGAAAGTGATCATTTTATCCCTGATTATTTTTTCGAATAATCCAATTAGGACGGACGTAAGGCTGATAGGACGATAATTACTGGCTTGTTTTTTATCTCCTTTTTTAAATGTGGGGGTAACATTGGCCTCTTTCCACTCTAGAGGCAGACTAGCCTGTGCTAATGATTTGTTGAACATTAACGTTTTGGGTAATTCTAGTTTTTGACTACATTCTCTTAACATGCGAGGAGATAAATTGTCGGGGCCCGGAGATTTATTTAAATCTATTTTTTGCAGGTACGCACGCACTTCACTGATATCAATTTCGGTCAACGCAAGCGTATGTTCTTCAGGACCTTGAAAAATAGTCCTTGGGGCTGGGGTCGATGTCACGTTCTCTTTTGTGAATACGCTACTAAAGGTTGAATTTAGGACCGATGCCATGCCTTTGTCATAATTAATCGTGTCGCCATTTACTAATAGTGGGCCGATATATTTTTTTACAGTTTTTTTCCTTCTTATGTAACTGAAAAATAATCTGGGATTTTTCTTCGCATCAAGTGATATTTTCATCTTATACTAGCGTTTCTGTTTTCTGATTTTCCTTTCGCACTCTCTCTTGATATTGATATAATTAGTATAATCCTGTGAAGTGTGTGACACTTTATATTTCTTACAGTATTCTTTTTTCGAGGATGATTTTCTGCAGGTAATTAGTCATCCATAACGGCTTTTGATTCTCTGTCCTTCGTGGCTTGAGTGGGACGAATTTATTTACGCTCGCTGTGACTTGTGCAGTAAAACGATTATACCTTTCTTGAACGCTGACGTTATTTAGCAAATGATTCCAATTTACTGAAACCAATTCTTTTCTTAGGTCCGTAAACTTTGTTTTACTATAGTTAAGCATTAGGAGTGAGTTTTCTCGTGCTTTTGTTTCAATATTTAGAACGCATCTGATTATGTTGTGGTCACTGCTTACAAATTGCTCGCCGACCTCACAGGCGGTTATGAGGTGGCTGTCGGTCGTGAAGACTAAATCCAGAGTGTTATTTCCTCGCGTCGGCGCGGTAACTGTTTGATAAAGAAATGTATCTTGCGCAAAATTTATTAATCTAACTTCCCTGTCGGCAGAGAGTGCAGACCAGTTAACAGAGGGGTTATTGAAGTCGCCGCATATTATTGCATTTCTGTTTCTGATAATTTTATTTATCTCTGCGTAGAGATTTCCATCAATGTCTTCATTTGATTTAGGAGGTCGGTAAATTACGCCAAGAACATACTTTTCATTATTGATCGTCGCTTGTACATACAATGAATCATAAGCCTCTGTTTCGGTTGTGTTAAGCTGAATGACTTCTAAATTACTTTTAGCATATATTATTACACCTCCACCTTTTTTTTTGTGTAGACGACACTTAGCAAACGCGTTGTAACCATTGATAGCTACTTCTCTTAACTGGTGCTTGTCACGCGTATTTAGCCATGTTTCTGTGATCAAAATGAAGTCGGGTTCTTCAGTAATTGCATGTCTTATCAAGTGGCTACGCTTCTGAATAATGCTACGGGCATTTACATAGAAGATGTTTAATTTATTCGCCGAGTGTGCGCCATATATCAACTGTCGTTTCACTGGAATAGTGCGTCACATCCGACTATCTACAACTACCTCTACCTCACCACCCACCTGTGTGGCTGTTGACCTGGCCACTTCTGCACCATAAACCTAAAGAAAACACATTTGACAGGTTTTCGTAGGTGTTTGGGACATGTCCAAGGGTGGTTATATGACCCTGGTGGTAGTTTGACCCTTCTTCTGCACCATAAACCTAAAGAAACACACATTTGACAAGGTTTTCGTAGGAGTTGTGGGCATTTCCACGGGTATAGTTTTATCATCCTGGTGGTAGTCTGACCCTTCTGCACCATGAACCTAAAGAAACAGTCATTTGACAAGGCTTTCGTAGGAGCTGTGGGCATTTCGAAATGTAGTTTTATGACCCTGGTGTAGTTTGACCCTTCTTCTGTACCATGACCCTAAAAAAACACTCATTAGAAATTTAGAACCCGACTGATTTCCTTTTTGGCCTTTGGAAATCGTTGATGTGAGAGGTGGAAGCGTCTGGCAATACCGACCTGAGGCTGCCGCTGTGTGTGTGTGTGTGTGTGTGTGTGTGTGTGTGTGTGTCCCGCTATGGCCCACACCAGCTACATATTACTTGCTTCCCTCTGCACTACATGTTGAGTCTGTCCTATTTCCCGTCCACCTCTGTCCACTAGACTTTTCGTACTGTGACATATTTTCTGATTAAACATTACCCTCCCTAGTGTGCTATTTGGCTGCCTTTTGATCGTACTAAGAGTGGGGTGTCAATTGTACCCGGTCCGTGATTAACACTGTCCGCTTTCCGTTTTCTTTCCGTTTAACAGTTAGTAGAATTTGCCTCATGTCGGCGGTAGTTCCATAGACATTTGTGATTTTTTTTTGTTTTGTTTTTGTTCTGTATCTGGGCTATTAATCACGTTTTTTTTTTTTTCCTTCTTGTTTTCTTTCCGTTTAACAGTCAGTAGAATTTGCCTACTGTCGTCGGCAGTTCTATAGACATTTGTGATTTACTGCCGTGTTTTTTTGTTCTGTTTCTGGACTATTAATCACGTTTTTTTCCTTTCTCTTTTCGTTTTCTTGCACTTTAACTGTTAACAGAATTTGCCTTTCGTCGTAGGTCGTTCTGTAGACATTTGTAATATATTTGCTTTTTTTTCTCTTATCGGGTGCCTTTTCGTACTAACCCCATTTTCTTCGACACTTAATATTATTTTCCACTAACAGTATCCTTCCTGGCAGTCACTCGCTCGTGCCGTGGACATTTATAACTTTTTCTGTAATCTTGTTCTGTTCCTGTGCCCCTTTTTGCATTAATCACATTTTTTTCGCTACTTTATTATTTCCACTTCAGTAATTTCCTCCCTGGCAGTCACTCGCTCGTGCTGCTAACATATATAACTTTTTCCCGGGTGAATGAAGTTTCCTCGTGTGTTCAAACTTGCTTCTCGGGTACACTTCCCTAACACACTCGAGGACGTCCCTGGTGATGCCTCGGTCCCCGCCTTCCACGCCCCCTCGCTGCCACCAACGCTCTCTGGGTCATGTTCTTAAACCTTTCGTCGCCCAAGGACATACACTTAACAAGGCTTTCGTGGGATTTGTGGGCATTTCCAGGGGTAGTTTTATGACCCTGGTGGTAGTTTGACTAAGTTTCTGCACCATGAGCGTGAGGAAACAGTCTTTTTTGGCCTCTTTAGATATGATTTATGTAAAGGAAGGGAACGTGGTGGTGGTGGTGGTTACGATGGTGGTGGTAGTTTGCTTTCTTCTTTTCCTTGTTTGTCTTCTTTCTCTTCCTTTTTCTTGTTCTTGTTGTTCTTGTTTTTGTTGTGGTTCTTGTACTTCTTTTTATTTTTCCATTTGTATTTTTCCTTCGTTTTATTTTTATTTTTTTGTTTCTTTTCTTTATATTTTCTTTTATCACCTCACTTCTCATCTCCTAGCTTACGTTTATGGCTCCCCGTCCTGCGTCATCATAACACACACACACACACACACACACACAAGGCTTTTTCTCCCCGTGTTTGCCGTCCTTTCTTGCGTGTAAGTCGTGTGTGTTTGTCGAGGCGCGGCGCTGTGTGTTGTGCTTGTGCTCGCGGCCCGTTCAAGTGGCCACGAGGAGGTGGTGGTGGTGGTGGTGATGAAGGTGGTGGTGATGGTGGTGGTGATGTGTATTTTTGTTGTGGTTTTGTTGTACTGATAATGATGGTAGAGGTAGATATGTATTTATTGTATGTGTGTGTGTGTGTGTGTGTGTGGGTGGGTGGTTGGGGTAGATACAGTCACACACACACACACACACACACACACACACACACACACACACACACACACACACACACACACACACACACACACACACTCTCTCTCTCTCTCTCTCTCTCTCTCTCTCTCTCTCTCTCTCTCTCTCTCTCTCTCTCTCTCTCTCTCTCTCTCTCTCTCTCTCTCTCTCTCTCTCTCTCTCTCTCTCTCTCTCTCTCATTCACGTTTCTCTTCCCCCTCCCCCTCCCTCCCTCTCTCTCCCTCTCCCTCTCTGCAGGCATCTCATTCAAAGGTAAAACAAAGTAATTTATCTTCATTTATTTCCACAGGTACGTTGCGCAGCCTCGGGTCGCCTGGTGCAGTCCTTGGGCAGGCCGTGTGTGTGTCGGGTTACTACAGGGCGGAACGTGAGTGTGTCTTGGCATGTGTTGTGTGCGGGGCTCCTCCTGGCTTCTTCTGGGAATGGTTAGGTTATGGTAAGGTTAGATAGATAGATCGATGGATAGATACAAAGCTGGTTCAATAGGTAATATAGACAGATATACAGGCTAAGTAATTAGATATAGATGGAGATTTAGATAGATAAGTAGACAGAGATAGCGTGAAATATATAAATAGATAGATAGATAGATAGACATAAGATACAGATAGATATAGAGATAGATAATAAATAAATAGATATAGACAGATAGATATAATAGTGTGTATGTTTGTTGGTTTGTTAGTATCTGTGTGTGTGTGTTGGGGGGGGCGGGGGTAGGAATTTTCCCGGCATCATTAGTATAATTGTATTCATCAAAGCGCCTCATAAACAATATTTATTTATACTACATTAACTCGTTAAAAAAATTATAGGAATTTTTTCATCGGGTTTCCATTATTCACAGTTTCCCCCAAAAACAATTCTGGATTAATTTATTAGTACGTGCTCATTAGCCTTTATTTTTCGACCTGTTCTGCCTTGTGTTGCTAGCTGTGGCCTTCTGTCTGTTAGCGCCTCTGCTGTCGCCTATAAGAAGACATTTGGGTCAGTATTCTCAGACGCTTTCGGCTCTCACAGCGTCTAATTCTCAAGGCCACAAAGGAGATTAGTCGGGTTCTCATGTATGTGTTTCTTATTCATCGTGCAGAAGCCTTGTCCATCTATCATTAGGCTCGTTGAACTACCCATGGAAATACTAACACGGTCTCAATCAAAGCCTTATCAAATGTGGATGTGTAAGCCAAGAAAAGTTTTAGAATGTGTCTTTTACACGTTCATGGTCAAACTGTCATTAGGATCGTAAAACTAAACATGGAAATACTAACACAACCTATATCAAAGCCTTATCAAGTGTGGGTGTGCCCTGAAAGGTTTGATAATGTGTCATTTTCACACTCATGGCGCAGAGGCCTTGTGAAACTATCACTAAGCTCATAAAATTAACCATGGAAATACCAACACAGACTCTACCAAAGCCTTATCAAGTGTGGGTGTGTAGGCCCTGAAAGATTTGAGAACACGGCCGTAGCTGGAGAGACTCAGAATCCCTATAGGTAAGCAGACTGTCATGATCTGGGTATCTCGTTCTCTGCCCCGCGGCGCTGTTTTCAATTCATAAAAGTTTCAAAAGACGAAAGAGTCTGAATTGCTTGCGAAGTTTTCCCTACGTTCAATTTGACCTTCCTTTGATGCAAGGAAAACATTTATAAATAAAGGCAGTGAGGCGCATTCTTTCCTTTCCTAAGTCTCTGTATACACAAGGTCTTCGTTACAGAGAGGCGGAGCGACGTGGGTTTCAGATTTGAGACTCGATAGATTGCCACTTTTGCTACACTGTTGTTGCTTTTCCCTCATGCTAAGAACTCCAGTGGAAAATATTTCTCTTCTCCCACAAAACAGTCCATGCATAACCCAACAACTTCGAGAGGAATTTTGAAACAGGCGAAGTCAGATGCCGACACGTTAAGAATACGGCTTGAATCAGAGACGCGCACTCAGGGTCACGGCGCTAAGAACAGACCGTCAACAAGTGCAAATAGGGAGTCCAGTAGCATATAATAGAAGACCTTAGATCCGTGTTTGTAGTCGTGTTTATATTTCCGTCCGAACATATCAGGTAAATTTGACGTTGCAGTAATAGGATGTGAGTGACGCGCAATGCATGTCAAACGTTATTATTTGTTGACGTGTTTTTGATGCAGACGTAAATGACTCGCGCCTTTTATGTGTTTTGGTTCGTGCAGTGAAAATGACGCAATACGAGCAGTCTTTGTTTAACTGGTGGACTTTCTCTCTCTCTCTCTCGCACGCACGCACGCACGCACGCACGCGCACAAACACACACACACACACACACACACACACACACACACACACACACACACACACACACACACACACAAGGAACGTGGCAATATTTCAAAGGGATGGAATGAAGTGGATTGTGATGATTCGTCTTTTAAGAATCAGTAACAAGAGTGCTCCTTTTTTTTCCTTCATGAACGTTTTCTTTTTTCATTTTATTGTTAACTCATGATGGAGTCAGTTATATAGATTTTTCAAGTTCTGTGTTAGATTTTCCCTAGTCTTCCTTCCTTGTTAACTTAGGATCTAGTAGTCAGTGTTACAGTTTATACACGGTTACTTTACATACGGTCTTCTTCCTCAGCATGTCACTGAACCGTTGTGGAATGCAGTCGTTGTAGTCTTAGATAGTCGTAGTTTATACACGGTTATTTTATATACGGTCCTCTTCCTCTGCATGTGACAGTGGACCGTTATGGGCAGCAGTCGTGGTAGGCTCATATAGGGCTCGATATTGCCGAAGACCCATTAGCCGAGGATCTGTGGCGGAGCGTATTGTGTCGGGCGTACAGTCCCAGGCAAGCAGGGTCGGGGCTGCCTCAGTTAGCGAGCGAGTGGGTTAACAGCTGAGGCTCGCCGGTCCCCCCTGCCTACTGTCCTATCCCCGTTGCCTTCCCCTAACTTTCCTGCCCTTGCTTGTCCTAGTGCTCTTGCCTTCCCTAATTTCCTGCCCCCCCCCCCCAACTCCTCGTGCAGCCGAATCATCAACTAAGGTCCACCAGCCTGTCCATCCTACTGACCTGTATCCGCTTACTATCCCTAGCCTTTCTATCCCTCGCTTGCCCTAACTGGCTCTATTCCTTCCCTTCCCTGCTTCACGCCGCCCCTCGTACAGCCAAATCCCAGCCTACTGTCCTATCTCTCCGCTTCCTATCCCTATGTGTTCCTTTCCTGTGGCTATTCCTTCCCCTCCTTCCCTTCCCTGCCTCCCGCTGCCCCACGTCCAGGCGAATCATTTGTCTCCAGACTGTTATTGCCGCGGGTAATTGTCGCGAGGGTAACCACTCCGCCCACGTTTTTTCACCGGGGCGAGGGCGCGTCTGTTCCACTCTTCACAAAGGAACAATTTTAATTAAGTTTGCTTTGACTGGATTCGCTTAGTTATGAAACGTGTGGCGTGATGTGCTACTGTGTGTGTGTGTGTGTGTGTGTGTGTGTGTGTGTGTGTGTGTGTGTGTGCGCGCGCGTGTGTATAATCCATTAAAGTTCGCGGAATTCAGCCCCTTGATGAATAATATCCCGCCGTGCTCACTGTGATGCCGGCGGCTGTACTGACTCGCTTGTAATGACAGGAACAAAGAATAGATATCAAACAGCAGGTGTCCGCTTTGATCACGCTGAGTTTTACGCGTGTAACAACCGTGGCTCAGAGGCTTTAGCGGCGCGGCACGTGGGCTGAAGAGGCGGAGGGAAAAGGAAGAGTAGGAGGAGTTACTGAACCGTCACTCGCGCGAACTGTCTTGCTTAATAACTTAGGCCCATACTCTTAAACGTATCGGCGCAAGCACACATATTTGACACGGTTTTCCTAGGAGTTTTGGGCATTTCCTTGGGTAGCTTAAAAGCCCTGGTGGTAGTTTGGCCCTGCCTCTGTACCAAGAACACTAAAAACACTCATTAGAACCTAATTTGCCTCCTTTTTGGCCTTTGGAAATCGTTGATGTGAGGTGTGGAGGGGTCTGACAGTGCCGACCTAAGATTTCTCTGTACATGTAAGAAATTGGAGCATCAGGAAGAGGTCAGTATTTACACTTTCTTGCGTTTACTTGTGGAGTTTCTATTGCTTAATAACTTAGATCTCCTTCTGTATGTGATTGAAACAAGAGGATCAGGGCGAGGTTAATATTTGCAATTTGTACATTTTTTAATCGTCATAAGCTTGATTAATAATTTTTAGTGATGACACCCACAAAAAACAACCAATTCCTGCCTCTTCCATCTCATAGACTGATAGAAATACATAGAATAATAGGCTGATGGAAAGATAGATAAAAAGATTCAGATATCGACGTAATGTGCAGATAGATAAATATAGATAGATGGCTTAGACACACACACACACACACACACACACACACACACACACACACACACACAGACACACACACATACACGTACCCCGTCTTCCCCCCCAGACATACACACATATTCACCCGCCTCCACACACACACACACACACACACACACACACACACACACACACACACACACACACACACACACACACACACACACACACACACACACACACACACACACAGACGAGTATTTGCTGAGTTACCGAATGATGTGAATAACCTTTAGATCTTAAACCTGAAAGACTTTCCTTCCATGACTTTCTGCACCATCACGTAAGCCTCTTAAGAACCTGCAGCCTCACCTTGACCCGAACTAAATCACCTCGCCTCTGCTTCCTTGTTCAGCCCCTAAGAACGATCGGGAAGACTTAGTGAATGCAATAGAGGTTTGCAGCTGACGTCATTAGTGGGGGTGCGGGGGTCGCGCGGGCCTGCACGGCCATCTTGGTGGTCAGTTATCAAAGCAAACCTTAGTGGCGGCTGCAGAACCTGCAGCACAAGTACTCTGTGTTCGTCATGGGATACGTATGCTGTGCGGTTGGATGTTCTAACCGACACGGGAGAGATGCTGTGTCATTTTATAGATTTCCAGCGAATCCAGTAGAGCGGGTGTGGGGTTCTTGAAAGGTCTGGACTTCTTGAGATCTCGAAAAAATTCGCAGCAAAAAAATATAAAATAAAGTATCTGAAAATTGAGTTCTCAGACTCACAGCCCCTTCTCGTCTTTATTATTCGTCCCATAGGACAAACAAAGACCAAATGAACCTGCTCTCAAGTTTATTTACAGCAACAAAGAAACTCGCTGGAAAATAAGGAATAAGCTAATTCCAGGCACACATCTACCTAGCTAACTATCTTAAAACATCCTTAGCAAAATATGTACTTAGCTGGAGATGGGCGAAGCCGAAACCACACCTGGTCTACCTCGTGGTCTGGAGTCTTGGAGTCTTCCTTCAGTCCTCTCTCGTTCCTCTCTGCAACACGCCGCCTCTCGACCTTCCAAATGCTTCCCTCGCCTTGCAGTACACAATCACCCTGACTTGTGGATACTACAAAGGCAGGTAAACCACCACGACGGACATTGAATATTTAAATTGTGGCACTAGGTCTACTATTGAATATTTAAATTGTGGTGAGGTCTACTATTGAATATTTAAATTGTGGTCCAGGTCTACTATTGAATATTTAAATTGTGGTCTAGGTCTACTATTGAATATTTAAATTGTGGTCCAGGTCTACTATTGAATATTTAAATTGTGGTCTAGGTCTACTATTGAATATTTAAATTGTGGTCCAGGTCTACTATTGAATATTTAAATTGTGGTCTAGGTCTACTATTGAATATTTAAATTGTGGTCCAGGTCTACTATTGAATATTTAAATTGTGGTCTAGGTCTACTATTGAATATTTAAATTGTGGTCCAGGTCTACTATTGACTATTTGAATTGTGGTCTAGGTCTACTATTGACTATTTGAATTGTGGTCCAGGTCTACTATTGAATATTTAAATTGTGGTCCAGGTCTACTATTGAATATTTAAATTGTGGTCCAGGTCTACTATTGACTATTTGAATTGTGGTCCAGGTCTACTATTGACTATTTGAATTGTGGTCCAGGTCTACTATTGACTATTTGAATTGTGGTCCAGGTCTACTATTGACTATTTAAATTGTGGTCCAGGTCTACTATTGACTATTTGAATTGTGGTCCAGGTCTACTATTGACTATTTGAATTGTGGTCCAGGTCTACTATTGAATATTTAAATTGTGGTCCAGGTCTACTATTGAATATTTAAATTGTGGTCCAGGTCTACTATTGACTATTTGAATTGTGGTCTAGGTCTACTATTGAATATTTGAATTGTGGTCTAGGTCTGCTATTGAATATTGAAAGTGTGGTCTAGGTCTACTATTGAATATTTAAAGTGTGGTCTAGGTCTACTATTGAATATTTAAAGTGTGGTCTAGGTCTACTATTGAATATTTAAAGTATGGTCTAGGTCTACTATTGAATATTTAAATTGTGCTTTTGTTAATATTCAATCTGTGGGTAACAAGAGTATTCAAATTAGGGAAATGTTAAATGAGCAATCACTTGATATTTTAGCTATTTCTGAGACTTGGTTGAATGAGCATGACACAAGTAGAATTACTGAGATGACATCTGCTACTCACACTTTCTTTCATAGCCCCAGAGAGGGCAGACGAGGGGGTGGTGTAGGCATTTTCTTGTCGAGTATTTTTTTCTCACCTGAGGGTGTTGACACGAGTGAAAGTATCAAGTTTTGAATATATTGAGGTTAGTTTTAAGCATCAAAACCAGTGGGTAGCATACCTTGTTATATATAGGCCACCTTGGTCAAGTGTTAATCTCTTCTTTGATGAATTTGGTGCATTGTTGGACTCAATTGATATGGTTTCTTTTAAAGTTTTTATTGTTGGTAACTTCAATATATGGATGGATGCTCATAAAAACCATAACACAGTTTCTTTCTGTGAGCTTCTTGAATCTTATCAGTTGTCAAACAAGGTGAGCATAATAACTTCGTCAACTGGCCATGTGTTAGACTTAGTCATTAGTGATGATGTAAACAATCTCATAGGTAGGGTGGATGTTGAACATGAATTTACTATTTCCCCAGTTCACAGGCTCATAACATTTAAATTACTATTGTCAATATGTAAGGTAACTAAGAAAACTTATTATAGGAATAAGGTGGGTTTCTCTGCTGCTACATTTATCAGTGAAATTAGTCAGACTTTTTATAAAGATATGACTGGAGAGTGTGTTCACAATGATTTGTTATTTAAATCAAATTGTGTGAATTGTCTTACTGACACTTATAATGAGGTGATTAAGACACAATATAACAATGTGTGTCCGATCCTAGAGGTCATTACTGTCAAGGATAGATCGCCCTGATTTAATGGTGAAATTTTGACTCTGAAAAGAGAGAAACGACGCAAGGAATGTAAATGGAGAAATGAGGGATCTGTTGTGGCCTGGGAGGATTATAAAAATGTGAGAAATCGCTATAATGACTTGATAAGTAGGAGTAAAAGAAACTATTATCATACTAAAATTCTTGAGGCAGGATCAGATATGAACAAATTAAATCAACTTTTCAATAGTCTTACTGGTACTACTTTGAGAAGAAAGCTTCCCGATGGTTTCTGTGATAAAGATTTAGCGGATAACTTTTGTAGTTTTTTCAAGAGTAAGATTATGAATATTGTATCGGAATTTGTGTACACACCTTTTATGCCTGTTGCTGATGTTGAGGTGGATTGTAGATTGCAGTGTTTTAAAATCATTAGGAAGGATGATCTTGTTCGACTTTTCAAGAAAGCTAAGAAAACATATTGTGCCAGTGACCCATTGCCTGTATTGGATATCATGGATGCAGATAATTTTCCTAGTTTCATGGATATGGTGCTAAGAATTGTCAATACTAGTATTTCTTCATGTAAATTTCCGGATTCTGAAAAGCGAGCTGTTATTAAACCAGTCTTAAAGGGAAAACTTGATTATCAAAATGTAAGCTCTTATAGACCAGTATCAAATTTGCCTTTTTGTCTAAGTTATTAGAGTATGCAATTATTGAGCAGTTGATGGAACACTTGGAGAAGGTCCATGTCTTGCCTGATAGTCAGTCTGCATATAGGCCAATATTTTCAACTGAGACTACTTTTTGTTCTGTTGTTAATGATTTACTAGAAATGATGGATGGGGGTAAATGTGCTATAGTGGTTCTTCTAGATCTTAGTGCAGCATTTGATACGGTTGTTCATGAATTGCTTGTAAAAGACTTAAGGAACATTGGAGTGGTAGACAATGCGTTAAAGTATCTTGAGAGTTATTTACAAACCAGAAGTTATTGTGTGCAAATTGGAAATTGTTTTTCTTCATATGAAGCTCTGACAAGAGGAGTTCCACAAGGAAGTGTGCTGGGACCTATTTTATTTTGTATATACACGATTAGTTTATCCAGGATACTACAACAACATGGTGTAGGATTCAAGTTATTTGCTGATGACACCCAGTTCTACTTTTCCATCACTGATATTGAAAATACAAGTGCTAAGATCAATAGTGTTATTAATTCAGTCAAGGATTGGATGCATTATAAGCAATTGAAATTAAACGATGATAAGACTGAATTCATGCTTGTGGGGAAGAAGGACACTCTACGTTATTTTGGTGACGGTAACATGACTATAAGTGGTAATGAAATTCATATTGTTGAAAGTGTTCGTGACTTGGGAGTGTTGTTGGATTCCAATTTGACACTGAAATGTCAGATAAATAATGTCGTTAGGATTGCCGGATATCACCTTAGAAATATTGCTTTTATCAAGAAATACCTGGATGAAGATTCTATCAAGAAATTGGTGATTAACAATATCATATCAAGAGTGGATTATTGCAACTCAATCTACTTTAACCTGCCAAAGCTCCAATTAAGGAAATTACAGATGGTCTTAAATAGAGCAGCGAGATGACTCAAAGGAATTCCACCACGAGAGAGAATTACTCCTGTTCTGATAGAGCTCCACTGGTTGCCAATAAAAGCAAGGATAGTATTTAAGTTATGTGTTTTGACACACCAAGCTTTGATTACTGGCCGTCCACCGTATTTGAGAGAATTATTACACGAAATACAGCCAGGTGAAGGCATTAACACTCGCCGAGCCACTTCTGGAATCACACTTCATGAACCACAAAAGCACTGATTTGTTCGATGTATCTTAGCTTCGCAGCATTCTCAAGCGATCTCGCGTAATCACTTAACACAAATGATGCTGAAGGTCCTGCCAGTTGCCCGCGGGTAGTGACTTAGGGAGGGGGCACACGTGGTGCGTCTGCTCACTCTGCTGGGGAGGGGACCACCAGTGGGTCTGCAGACGAAGCTATTTCGTGACGTCACTGCAAAACCTCTATACTCTTAAGAACATAAGGGGCCATATTCTTAAACATTTCGGGGTAAAGATTCGTTTTAGGTCCGTGCCAGTATATCATAATCTACTTTATGAAACATCACTATCTCTTCATATATCTTTTCTACAAACCTTCAACAGTCATGGAAACGCTTTGAAAATCCAATTCAAGGACTTTATTTTTTACCCTTTGAAAATAGGGGATAATGGTGCGGAGCTTAGTTGACCCCGCAGCCTACACTACCTCACCCGCCACGTTGGGTTTCTCCTCCTCCTCCTCCTCCTCCTTCTCCTCCTTTTCCTCCCTCTCGCTAGCTCCCCTTTCTTGACCTCTACCTCGTCTTTTTCCTCCTCCTCACGCGTGGGTCAGTGAAATGGGTATGCCTGGGAAAGGTAAACTGAGGTAACCTGCGTGTCACAATCGGTCCTGTGTCGCCGGCTGAGGGGGTCTGCTGTTACCTGCGCGGGGTCACGGGCCAAGCGAGGAGCGCGCCGGGGTAATGCGTAGGTTGAATGTAGGGAAGTGAGCCAGTCATGTATTAGCACAGGTATGAAGGGGTATACAGTAAGGTTAGGCTAGGAAGGTTAGGTTAGGTTAGGTGTGGGTTTTATGGTTAAGGGGAGATTGTTTGCTGATAGCGGAGACAGTAACAGGAGGAGGCAGGCAGATGTAGAAGAAGTCACCCAACCAGCCAGGTATTAGTACAGGTGTGAAGGGGGTATACAGGAAGGTTAGGTTAGGTTAGGTGTGGGTTTTATGGGGGAGGGAAGATTTGTGCTTATAGCGGAGAGAGTAACAGGAGGGGAGGCAGGCAGAGGTAGAAGGAGTCACCCAACCAGCCAGGCATTAGTACAGGTGTGAAGGGGGTATACAGGAAGGTTAGGTTAGGTTAGGTGTGGGTTTTATGGGGGAGCGTAGATTGTGTGCTGATAGCGGAGACAGTAGCAGGAGGGGAGGCAGGCAGAGGTAGAATGAGTCACCCAACCAGTCAGGTATTAGTACAGGTGTGAATGGGGTTTAAGGGCCATATTCTTAAACGTAAAAGAACATAAGAACGTAAGGAGTCTGCAAGAGGCCGGTTAGTCTCTACAAGGCAGCTCCTGTAAGTCTAATCCCACCTTACCTCACTATCCATGTTAGATCGTTAAGTGGTTTGTTAGTTTGTTTGTTAATGGGTAGTCAAACAGCTGTATTACCGTTAGTTAGGTAGGTTAGTTAAATAGATAGCTTGATAGTTAGTTAAGCAGTTAGAGTCAGTTAGTTAATTTTACTATATTCTGTATTTATTTATTTATTTGTTTATATTATTTTGTTTATTTATTTATTTATTTTTTTTTTTTTTTTTTTTTTTTTTTTTTTTTTTTTTTTTTTTTTTTTTTTTTTTTTTTTTTTTTCTTTTTCTTTTGTGTTTTCTTGCTGTTGGTTTTCTTTTTGATGTTCTTTTTTGTTCTTTTTTCCTATCATCCTTTTGTTGATGTTCGTTGGTCTGGGTGAGCCGCTTTCCTCCCAGAAGAGACCCACCCATAATTTTGGAGATGATGTTCGGGCCGAAAGGTGGATGATGTTTGTTTTATTTTATTTTCTTGATGTCGTGTTTTCGTTCTTTTATTGCTTTTGTTTTCTTTTCGATGTTTTCCTGTTCTTTTTCTTTTTACTTTTTTGATGTTTTTGTTGTTATTTTTCCCATCATCCTTTTGTTGATGTTCCATGGTCTGGATGAGCCGCTTTCCTCCCAGAAGAGACCCAGCCATAATTTTGGTGATGTTGGTGGGGGCCGGAAGGTGGATGATGTTTCTTAGTATTTCTCTTTCTCGATGTTGCTCATTTATTTCTGTTGCTTTTCTTTTCGATGTTTTTCTGTTCTTTTCCATATTTTTTGGTGTTCTTTTCTATATCATCCCTTGTTGATGTTCATTGGTCTGGTTGAGCCGCTTTCATCCCAGAAGAGACCCACCCATAATTTTGGTGATGTTAGTCAGGGCCGGAAGGTGGATGATGTTTGTTATATTTTTCTTTCCTTGATGTGTTTTTCTTTGTTTTTTTTTATGTTCATTTATTCATATCATCCTTTTGTTGATGTTCTTTGGTCTGGATGAGCCGCTTTCTCCCCAGAAGAGACCCACCCATAATTTTGGCGATGTTAGGGCCTAAAGGTGGATGATCTTTTTGTTTCTTTTCTTGATGTTTCGTTTCTGTATTTTCCATTTTTCTGGTGTTCTTTTTTATTTTCCTTTTCTTTGGTGTTCCCATCGCGTGGATTGTCTACGACAGTATAACGAGCACCACAAGCCCGGGTTTATTTAGAGTTTGCTCTCCTAGGCAGATTGCCTACCACGGCTGACGACCTCCACCTGCCCGGGTTTATTGTTCGGAGTTTGCTCTCCTAGGCAGACTGCCTACCACGGCTGACGACCTCCACCTGCCCGGGTTTATTGTTCGGAGTTTGCTCTCCTAGGCAGATTGCCTACCACGGCTGACGAGCTCCACCTGCCCGGGTTTATTGTTCGGAGTTTGCTCTCCTAGGCAGACTGCCTACCACGGCTGACGAGCTCCACCTGCCCGGGTTTATTGTTCGGAGTTTGCTCTCCTAGGCAGATTGCCTACCACGGCTGACGAGCTCCACCTGCCCGGGTTTATTGTTCGGAGTTTGCTCTCCTAGGCAGATTGCCTACCACGGCTGACGAGCTCCACCTGCCCGGGTTTATTGTTCGGAGTTTGCTCTCCTAGGCAGATTGCCTACCACGGCTGACGAGCTCCACCTGCCCGGGTTTATTTAGAGTTTGCTCTCCTAGGCAGATTGCCTACCACGGCTGACGAGCTCCACCTGCCCGGGTTTATTGTTCGGAGTTTGCTCTCCTAGGCAGATTGCCTACCACGGCTGACGAGCTCCACCTGCCCGGGTTTATTGTTCGGAGTTTGCTCTCCTAGGTGAATTGCCTACCACGGCTGACGAGCTCCACCTGCCCGGGTTTATTGTTCGGAGTTTGCTCTCCTAGGTGAATTGCCTACCACGGCTGACGAGCTCCACCTGCCCGGGTTTGTTGTTCGGAGTTTGCTCTCCTAGGCAGATTGCCTACCACGGCTGACGAGCTCCACCTGCCCGGGTTTGTTGTTCGAGTTTGCTCTCCCAGGTGAATTGCCTACCACGGCTGACGAGCTCCACCTGCCAGGGTTTGTTGTTCGGAGTTTGCTCTCCTAGGTGAATTGCCTCCCACGGCTAACGACCTCCACCTGCCCGGGTTTATTGTTCGGAGTTTGCTCTCCTAGGTGAATTGCCTACCACGGCTGACGACCTCCACCTGCCCGGGTTTGTATAGAGTTTGCTCTCCTAGGTGAATTGCCTACCACGGCTAACGACCTCCACCTGCCCGGGTTTGTATAGAGTTTGCTCTCCTAGGTGTATTTCCTCCCACGGCTGACGAGCTCCACCTGCCCGGGTTTATTGTTCGGAGTTTGCTCTCCTAGGTGAATTGCCTCCCACGGCTAACGACCTCCACCTGCCCGGGTTTGTATAGAGTTTGCTCTCCTAGGTGAATTGCCTACCACGGCTAACGAGCCTCACCTGCCCGGGTTTGTATAGAGTTTGCTCTCCTAGGTGAATTGCCTACCACGGCTAACGAGCCTCACCTGCCCGGGTTTGTATAGAGTTTGCTCTCCTAGGTGAATTGCCTACCACGGCTAACGAGCCTCACCTGCCCGGGTTTGTTTAGAGTTTGCTCTCCTAGGTGAATTGCCTACCACGGCTAACGAGCCTCACCTGCCCGGGTTTGTATAGAGTTTGCTCTCCTAGGTGAAATGCCTACCACGGCTAACGAGCCTCACCTGCCCGGGTTTGTATAGAGTTTGCTCTCCTAGGTGAATTGCCTACCACGGCTTACGAGCCTCACCTGCCCGGGTTTGTATAGAGTTTGCTCTCCTAGGTGAATTGCCTACCACGGCTAACGAGCCTCACCTGCCCGGGTTTGTTTAGAGTTTGCTCTCCTAGGTGAATTGCCTACCACGGCTAACGAGCCTCACCTGCCCGGGTTTGTTTAGAGTTTGCTCTCCTAGGTGAATTGCCTTCCACGGCTTACGAGCCTCACCTGCCCGGGTTTGTATAGAGTTTGCTCTCCTAGGTGAATTGCCTTCCACGGCTTACGAGCCTCACCTGCCCGGGTTTGTAGCCGGAAGATCTCCGGCACCTCCGTCGGGGCCCGGAGGGACGCCGAGGAGCCCTGCCTGGAGCCCTCCATTCCTGCCATGCTCGCCAGGGAGACCTTGGGCTCGCTGGCACTCCACACCCCCGCCGAGGCGAGGATGCAAGAACTCGCTTCTTAAAACTACCAGACTGGATTATAAAATTAATCATAATTACTGTGAAGGCGCCGGTCACCGCGTTTATCGGTTCAGGGATGGAAGACCGACGGCCTGGGAAACGCGCACAAGCATCCAAAGGAATCCTCGCGACGGCTTGCGACGCAGCATCCATTTCCCTTTTCTTTCTCATTCCAATTTTTCTTTTTTATTATATTTTCCTTCTCTGATTGATTGATGGATTGATTTTACTTGGTAGGAATCTGCTCACCAATTAACACCATTCAGGTGTACATTGCACCCACACACCTGCCGAGAGAAAACACCAGTGAGAGTGCTGACGCTCACGAGGACGGCCCGCTAGAGTTTCCTAACATTCGCATCGGGGCCCACTTCTCTTTAGTCGTCTGTCTCTTTATTTTTCTCTCTCTCTCTCTCTCTCTCTCTATCTCTATTTCTCTCTCTCTCTCTCTATCTCTCTCTCTCTCTCTCTCTCTCTCTCTCTCTCTCTCTCTCTCTCTCTCTCTCTCTCTCTCTCTCTCCACACACACACACACACACACACACACACACACACACACACACACACACACACAGCTTTCGTAGGCGTTGTGGGTATTGCCAGGGGTAGTTTAATGACCCTGGTGGTAGTCTGACCTCCTATCTGTACTATGGACCTAAAAAAAACACTCATGAGAATCAGACTGATCTGCTTTGACCCCTGTGGAAAAAGTTGGTATGAGAGACAGAAGCGTCTGAGAATACCGGCCTAGGAGTTGTCATGTATAAGTCGAGTGTCCTCTTGTTGGGTTAAGGATATGCACTGTTAATTATTTATTAATGTATTGGCGTCACAGGAGGCGGCTCAAAGACAAAACAAAACACACTCACTAAAAAAACACCAACCACTTCTCCCACAATCAGAAAACACTCACCATCATGTGTTTTTTTCTTTTTTTTTCTCTCTCCCATTTCTATATTTATTTTCGCATCATAGCAGGCAAACGTTAACACACAGCACACACACAAACAACGATAACCACTTCTCCCACTATCAGAAAGCAGTCACCATAATGTGCTTTTTCTATTTTTTTCTCTCCCATTTATCTGTTTATTTTCGCATCACAGGAAGCAGCTCAAAGGTAAAACAATAACACACAAAAAGTCTGTCAGCCACTTCTCCTAACACAAACACACGAAAAAATAGCTGCCATCAAGTGCTTTTTCTCTTTTTTTCTTTTCTTTCATTGATTCATTGAGTTTTCACATCATAGGAGTTTCATTTGATGTTGATGAAAGTTCAGCATGCAGCTTTTTTATTTATATTGCCATTGTGCGGAACTTATTCTATGAGTATGTCGGAAAAAATGACTGAACGGGTAAATGTTATGAAAGAGATGGGGAAGCAAAATGGGGTTCAATCCTTATGAGAAGAAAGTTTTATCTACGAATTATTGGGTCTGGATTAAAGTCTTCCTCCACCTCTTCCGCTGCTTCCTCCTCTTCCTCCTTTTCTTCCTCCACTTACCCTCTTCTAGGTTCTATCTGTACACCTCTACATAGTTTCTCGTGGAAATACTACAAGAATACACAGTCGTTCCACGCACAGCATGATGACGTCACACTCTCATCTGACCTAA
This sequence comes from Eriocheir sinensis, assembly GCF_024679095.1. Lineage (NCBI taxonomy): Eukaryota > Metazoa > Arthropoda > Malacostraca > Decapoda > Varunidae > Eriocheir > Eriocheir sinensis. Next base: position 11,039,181 of record NC_066551.1, read on the forward strand.
ATCTAGGCTCCAGGGTTCCCATGAAAACAACAACAACCACTACTCTTGGGAAAGCCTTGCTTAAGAATATGCCCCCAGTTCGACACTCCAACACAGTCATTGTTAGCGCCAAAACCAAGCTATTTTCTCCACAATGATCCGTTATTTAAAGATTTAAAGATTACCTGTTTTTTTTTTTTTTAAGTTTCCTTTTTACATCAACGCCAAAGACTAGACAAAGAATTTTCGTGTTTTGTGTTTGGCTGGGGGACTTACCAACTTGCTATTGTATTGGACTGTAAAACTGTCCCTCTAGGCTCTGATCGGGCAGGCGTCTTTGGCCCACATTCTCAAACATTTGATAAGGCTTTTGCAGAGGTTGTGTTCGCATTTCCATGGGTAGTGTTATGCGCCTAGTGATAATTCGACAAAGCTTCTGCACCATCAATGTGGAAATGCTGTTTTCTGTGGTTGTAGTCGTTTCTGAACATAAATGGCGTTGGAAATGACAAAGAATTGAAGTCGTATATAAAAGTAGCTGTGTTTTTCCATGGTTTTAGTAATTTTTAAAGCATGAAAAGCCTTCCAAATGATGAACACACAAAGTCGTTTAAAAGAAGCTGGGTATGACAAGCTGTGTTTTTCTATGGTGTTACTCATTCTTAAATATAAAAAGTCTTTGAAATGATTAACAAGTGACGTCATATGAAAGCTGTTTTCTAATTTTAAGTCTTTGTTTAAGCATGAAAGACCTGCCGGATGGGCCTGAAACTAAACAGGAAGTGAACGTTGAGGAAAAGTAGGAAAAAGAAAAATTCTTTTCCAAGGCTTTCAGATGATTTACAGTGGAAGTCGAGTAAAAGAAGCGGTCTTGTTTTCATGGTTTCAGTCATTTGTAAGCATGATGGACTCTACAAATGGACCTGGAACTCACCGTCAGAACTCAAGTCAACCACGAGGAAAAGAAATAAGAAAAGCAAGTTCAGTGCTCCACCAACAACAGCCTTCTCGTGGTGGAGAGGGGCGGGGCGCGTCACACCAACAACCTCAAGTATGCCATGAGGGCGGCGGAGGAGGGGAAGGGGGAGGCAGGGGAGGGAGAGGAAGGGAAGGCAGGGGAGAGGAGCAACCATATGTGTGTGTGTGTGTGTGTGTGTGTGTGCTGGGTCTGTCACTGTTTATCGACGCATATAATAGCGTAAGGGCTTTTGGGGGGCAGTGACCACCGATGTGTGTAGGCGTGGGGGGCGTTAAAGCTATTTCCTGGCGGGGTAGAAAACGGTTAGTCAGAATGTGTCAGTAACAAACTAACTAACTAACGCCACATACCTTTCAACCTCATATTTCTCTTTGTTCTCACGGGAAGAAGGAACGGGAAGGAGGGAAGGGAAAGAAAGAGAAAGAAACGAGGAACGAGGAAGAGTAGGGACGGGCAAGGAAGGAAGGAAAGGGAAGGAAGGAGGGAAAGAAAGGGAGAGGGAAGGGATGTGTGTGTGTTTGTGTGGAGGGGGAGTTTAGGTTCTTTGCTGACGGGTTAGACAAAAAGTTCGTCAGAATTTGCTAGTAACCAACAAACTAACTAACTAACTGAAACTGACCTCTGACTGAAGTTGACCTCTCTTTTGGCCACTCTTCTGAAGTCTTTTTTTTTAAAGGGACAGTGCTTAGCGGCTTTTTTCTCTCTCATTGATATTTTTTTGCCCTTGAATTGCTTCCTCTACTGTAAAAAAAAAAATAACACCTTCACACCCTCAAACTTCATGTTCCTCTTTATCCTCACCTTCACGAGTCATACTCCTCATATATCTAACACCACGCCTCATAGTCCTCTTCTCTTTAACACTTATAGTCTCAAACATTTCAGGGCTCACTCAGCCACCACTGGTAAGGCTTTCGTAGAGGTTGTGGTGTTAGTAGTATTTCCATAGGTAGTTTCATGAGCCTAGTGATAGTTTGAAAAGGCTTCCATATTCTCAAACATTTCAGCGCTCACTCACCCACATTTGGTAAGACTTTCGTAGATGTTTTGGGTTAGTATTTCCATGAGTAGTTTCATGAGCCTAGTGATAGTTTGACAAGGCTTCTGCACCATGAACGTAAAAATAACACCCATGAGAACCCGACTAACCTCCTTTGTGGCCTTTGAAAATATTGACTGTGAGAGGCGAAAGCGTTTGGTAAAGGTTGTAGGCATTTCCATGGGTAGTTTTATGGGCTTAGTGATAGTGTGACAAGGCGTCTGCACCATGAACGTGAAAAACACTTGAGAACCCGACTAATCTCCTTTGTGGCCTTGGGAAGTTTGTTGCAGCTGAGAATACACGCCTCAAACGTCAATACCCACATGACGCAGCAATCCACGGCCAGGCAGAGGGAGTGAATGCGTCACTGTGACAGTAAAGGAATCCAGTGCAACCGTCGCCAGCATGATCCTACACCCACGGCGGATCAGGTGTTTAATATTAGTTCGTGCCGAGCAGTGAACCTTCCAGCCTGACTCACCACAATGCTGAAGCGGACGCTGGGGAGATGTAGCGCACGCACGCACACTTGAACCGAGGAGGGATACGGGGCGGAGGGCAATCTATGAGAGACAGGAAGGGAAGGAATAAGGGAGAAGGGGAAGGGAAATTGTTAAGAAGGGAGGAAGAAGGAGAGAGGGAAAGGATCACTCTTGCAATGGGAAGGAAAACGTAACGAAGGACAAGCTAATAGACAAATGAAGGGTTATGAAAGGAAGGGATGGGAGGGAAGGGAAGGCAAGGGGAGGAGGGATGGTAAAAGAAAGGAAGGAGGGAGAGGAAGGGACGGAAAGGAAGATTAGAGGGAAGGAAGGGAAGAAAGGAGAGATAGGAAGGGACGGGAAGGAGCGGTAAGAAAGGAGTAAAAGGAGAAAGAGGAATGAACAGGGAAAAGGGAGGAGGAGAGAGAAGGGAGGAAGGAAGGAGAGGCACGTCAAGGAAGAGGAAAGGAGAGAGGAAGTAAGTAAGAAGGGAAGATACAGAAAAGGAGGAGGAGGAGAAGGAGGAAAGGAAGGAACAGGGGAAGAAGGAGGAGAAAGGAAGGGGATAGACAGAAAAGGGAGAAAATAAGGGATGGGAAGGAAAGAAAGGAAGAAGCGGGGAAAGAAGGGAGGGAAAGAAAAGGAAGAGACAGGTAAGGAGGAAAGAAGGGATGGAAAGGAGGAAGGGTAAGGGGAAAGAAGGGAGGTGAAGGAGTAAGGGAAGAGACATGCAGGGAAGGAGGGAAAAGAAGGGATGGGAAGAAGGAAGAAGTAGAAGGAAAGTGGACAAAGAAGAAGAAGAGGGAAGGGGAATAAGGGAAGGAGAACACTTGCAGGCTGCGTGTTCCCTCGAGGGGCTCAACAGAGGGAGAGAGAATGGAAACAGCGGACTAGGAAGTGGACGAAGGACTTGTTACACCACGACTAAAAAAGGTGATCTGCATTTCAACGAGTGAGGGACGGCATCAGAGAGCGAGGATATGGCACGAGGTCACGCTTGTTGAGAAGGAAGGAACGCAAGGACTGTAGGAGGATGAGAAATGGCTGACAAAATTAGGGAAGGGAAGGGAAGGGAAAGAGTTAGGGGAGTGGACGGGAGGGTATGGGACGTGGGAGAAGGAAGGAAGGATTTGGAAAGGGTGAAAGGGAAAAGGGACAGGGTAGGAAGGAAGGAAGAGAAGGGAAGGAAGAAAGAAGGAAGGGAAGGAGAAGGAAAGGAAGGTTTGAGGAGAATGGTATGGGAAAGGACGAGGAAGAAAGTAGGAGAAGGGAAGGTAGAGGCACGGAGAAGGAGGGAGAGGAAGGAAAGAAGGAAGAAGGAAAGAGAGAGAGAGAGAGAGAGAGAGAGAGAGAGAGAGAGAGAGAGAGAGAGAGAGAGAGAGAGAGAGAGAGAGAGAGAGAGAGAGAGAGAGAGAGAGAGAGAGAGAGAGAGAGAGAGAGAGAGAGAGAGAGAGATATATATATATATATATATATATATATATATATATATATATATATATATATTAAAGGCCATCGCTTGCAGCGACCGCCCTGCATCACCCAGCAATTGGAAGTACCGGAGCGCTGCGCAGAAACTCAGGTCATTGGGCCTTACTCTTAAATATTTCGGCCCCCAAGCACACACTCATTTGACAAGGCTTTCGTAGGAGTTTGGGGAGTTCCTAGAAGTACGTTTATGACCTCGGTAGTAGTTTGATCCTTCTTCTTTACCATGAACGTTAAAGAACACTCATGAAAACCTGGACTAATCTCCTTTTGGGCCTTTGTGAACAGTTGCTGAAAGGGGTGGAAGCGTCTGAGGGTCATATTCTTAAGCTTTTCGATACCACAGCACACACATTTGACAAGACTTTCGGAGGTGTTTAGGACATATCTAGAGGTACGTTTATGACCCTGGTGGTAGTCCAATTCTTCCACTGTGCCATGAACGTAAAAATACACTCATGCAGATCCTGTTAATCTCCTTTTGATCCTTTGTAAACAGTTGACGTGAGAGGAGCGTGAGGTGGAAGCGTCTGAAAATACCAACCAAACACCTGTCCCTCTCCTTTAGGCCGCCGCTGCCGCTGCTGCTGGAAATGGTCGTGTTAGTGCAGGACAGCGACCCGGGTGACCGATCGGCAGGCGGGTCATTCGTCATGGGAGATTGACGGAGCCGCTGTGCCCGCGAGATGAAACACTTTGATTGGTTAGTCGTTTGCCAGGAAGCCTTCACTCTCGCCCTTGCTCTTTCGTTGTCACCTAAAGCGTTATGGGGCAAGAAATGAAGGTAAACCGTAAACACCATATATTAAAGGATACTGTAGAGGTCGTTAATTTGGTTAGTCGTTTGCCAGGAAGCATTCACCCTCGTCTCCTAAAGTGCTATGGCGTAAGAAATAAAGAAGAATTGTTAGCGACGTATAGAAAAGATTAAAGCAGAGGTCATTGGTTTGGTTAGTCGTTTCCCAGGAAGCCTTCGCCCTCGCCCTTGCCTCGTCACCTAAAGCGTTATGGGGTAAGAAATGAAGGTAAACCGTAAGCCGCATATATAAAAGGTTACAGCAGAGGCCGTTGATTTGGTTAGTTGTTTACCAGGAGCCTCCACCCTCGCCCTTGCCCTTTTCTTCTCCCCCTAAATGTTCTGGGTTAAGAAATAAAGATGAACCGTGAGCAATATATAGGAAAGATTACAGCAGAGGTCATTGATTGGGTTAGTTGTTTGCCAGGAACCATTCACCCTCGCCCTTGCCCTTTTCTTCTCCCCCAAAATGTTCTGGGTTAAGAAATAAAGATGAACCGTGAGCAATATATAGAAATGATTACAGCAGAGGTCATTGATTGGGTTAGTTGTTTGCCAGGAACCATTCACCCTCGCCCTTGCCCTTTTCTTCTCGCCCTAAATGTTCTGGGGTGAGAAATAAAGATGAGCCGTGAGCAGCATATAAAAAAGATTACAGCAGAGGTCATTGATTGGGTTAGTTGTTTCTTATTTATTTTATTTATTTATTTATTTACAGGAAGGGAGTCAACTCAAGGGCAACAAAAAAGTGTAGAAAAAAAGCCCGCTAATCGCTGCTCCCACACCCCCGCCCTTGCCCTTTCGTGACCATCCAAAATATTATGTAAGGCAGTAGAGTTGAGAGCATTCGCTATAGCTGCGCGTGGCCTCGGTGCTCATCTCCGTCGCATTAGCCTTTGAGCCTGTGGTGGGTGAGAAAATATTATGTGGTGAGGAAAAATGGACAACCCTGAACTTAAACGACGTAGAAGATAAGAACAAGGACCATTTATCTGTTTATTCACTTACCATTGTCCAGGAAGCCTTTGCCCTCGCCCTTGGCCTTCCCTCGTCACCTAAAATGGGATGTGGGTGGGACAAGAAAATTATAACGTGTAATCAACGGGAAACATAACAGCCGAGGCCACTCCAGTCACGACTATTCATAAACTATCAGCATCATGGCGGCATTATAACCTTTCCAGACACAGAGATAAAATTTCTAACCGAGGGAGTATTTTTTTCTTTTCTTTTTTCTTCTTTTTGCTTGGCTGATGCTGCCCCACGGAGCCCATCTTTGATCCTCTTTAGAGCAAGCATCGAGAGTCTGGGTTGATAGCTCACTCTAACCGCTCAGCCACCGCCTTTGTACCCTTCAGTAGATGTCTATTATCAAATGTCACACGGCCGCACTTCTGTCAAGCGTTGCTCTTCTATTCTAAGACACCGGTGAAAGCACAGAGAAGGGGAGGAGGAGAGGAAACTGGGGCGAGGGTTGGATGTTAAGAGATCAGAAGAGTTCAGACGAAAGAATTGGCGGTTCGAGGAAAGGAAGGGGAGATGGAGGTGAAGGAACAAGAGCTGGGACTGACCATTGAAGACAGGACGGAGGGTGAGCAGAGAGGTGGCGGAATAAAGTGTGGGAGGCGGTAGGACGGAGAGATAGAGGAGGCCGGAAAAAGAGGAAAGTGCAGCGAGGGAAGGAAGGTGAACTAGAAGTGAAGGAACTAGAGCTGGGACTGACCATTGGAGACAGGACGGAGGGTGAGCATAGAGGCGGAATAAAGTGTAGGCGGTAGGACGGAGAGAGTAGAGGAGGCCGGAAAAGAGAAGAGGAAGGAGGGGAAGAAGGTGAACTGAGGTGAAGGAACAAGAGCTGGGACTGATCATTGGAGGCAGAAAGGAGGGTAAGCAAAGAGGCAGTAAGGAGGAGAGGTAGAAGAGGGTAGAAAAAAAAAAGGAAAGGAAAGGGACGTGAGCGAGGAGGGCAGTAGAGGACCCAAGGGAGGAGTTGCCAAATGCGGGTGCCTGCTGTGTAGTGCCGAAGCGAAACGGAGATAAGGCAAAGGAGTGACTCAAGTATTTCGAGGCTGACATATCCTCACACACATGGTAAGGCTTTCGTGGGAGTTGTGTTAGTAGTTTTAGGGAGTTAACAAGGCTTCCGCACTATGTATGGGGGGAAAATGCCTGTCTTCTCAAACATTTCGGGGCTTACACACTCACATTTGGCAAGGCTTTCGTGGAGGTTGTGTTAGAAGTATTTCCATGGGTAGTATTATGAGCCTGGTGATAGTTTGACAAGGCTACTGTACCATGAGATTGAAAAAAAAGCCAATAGTCTCAAACATTTCACGATTCACACATTAGATAACACTTTGGTAGAGGTCACGTTAGTAGTATTTCCATGGGTAGTTTTATGAGCCTAGTGAGAGTTTGCCAAGGCTTCTGGACCATGAACGTGAAGAAACACTCATGAGAACCCGACTAATCTCCTTTGTAGCCTTTGGAAATAGTTGTGAGAGCTGAAAGAATCTGAGAGTGAGTGAGTTTGAGATTGAAAAAAAATGCTGATAAAAGGTAGATAGATAAATAGAACAGAGGAAAGTAAATATAGAAGAGGAATACACTGAAAACGGATACACCGAGAAGGGAGAAGTGGGTCGAGGAGGGAAGGGAATGAGGAATCAGATACTTATTAACGAGAAGCTGGTGAGACTAAATAGCTTGCCTGTGAGGAAAAATAAAAACCCGGGAACAAAACCGTAGAGCAGAGGGGAGTGAATGGAGAAGAGTGAAAGGATGAGGATGAGGGTGGATGTGTGGGTAGAGGAGAGAAGGATGAGAAGGGGAAGAAAGAGTAAGAGGTTAAATAAGGAAAGAAGTTAAGTTAGGTGTTAGGTAAGGTTAGGTAAGGTTAGGTTGGCCTGCCTGCCTGCTTGCTAGATTAGGTTAAGGTAGGTTAGGTTAGGATAGGTGTTAGGTTAGGTATAGAATCTTCACCCTCACATCCTCAACCTTCCTGCTCTCTCCCTCTTTTTCCTGTTAAAAGAAATGTGCTGAGACTAAAATTATCAAGAGGTGAGTAAATGTAAAGAAGGAAATGGATGAGGATAAAGGGGATGGGAAGGGAAAAGAATGAGTTAGAGGTTACATAAGGGAAGGAGGTTAAGAATGAATGACCTCCTGTTGAAAAAATGTGATGATAGTAAAATTATCAAGAAGTGTAGTAAATATAGAAAGGAAATGGATGAGGATGACGGGGATGGGAAGGGGAAGAATGAGTTAGAGTTTACATTAGGAAGGAAGGTTAAGGATGAATGACCTGTTAAAAAAATGGGATGAGAGTAATATTATGGAGAGATTAGGAATTATAGAAAAGAAAATGGATGGGGATTATGGGATGGGAAGGAAGGAATGAGTTAGAGGTTACATAAGGAACGGAGGTTAAGAATGAATGACCTGTTAAGGTAAATGGCTTAGAGCATTACGGAGAGAGGTTAGGAAATGCAGAAGAAGGAGATGGGGAGAGATAGGACATGTAGGGGAAAGAGGCTTGGGTGAAGGAAGGAGGAATTACAGATTAGGGAAGGAGGAGAATGAATGCCAAAGAGGGTAGGAAATGTAGGGATATTGTTGAGAAAGGGAAGGGTTATGCTGGAAAAGAGGAGAGATGGGTGAGGAAGGGAAGGAGGAGGAATTAGAACTTAGGGAAGGAAAGAGAAGGGAATATAAAAATGACCAGAGAGAAAAAAATATGATAAAAGTAGAATTATCAGGTGGGTAGAAAATGTAGAAAAGGAAATTGAATGAGGAGGAAAATGACTGAAAGGGAAAGGGAATGTGAGTTTAAGAAAAGGAGAGGAAAGTGGAGAGAACAAGATGCGATGAAAGTAAAATATAAAGACTGAAGGAAATGAAGTAAAGAAAATGGGATAGTATGAAGAGGACAATTGCATAAAGGAGGAGGAGGAGGAGGAGGAATTACAGTAGGGAAAAGAAGGCAACGGCAAAGGAGAGGAAAGAGCATCACGGAGTCTGGTGGGCGGGTGGGTGAGGAGGTGGGTGGATGGACGGGAGCGAGGAAAGGAAGGAGTAATCAGAGCTAAGAGAAAGGAAGGCGGAGAAATGGCATCACGGAGACGAGTGGGCGGGCGAGAGGGTAGGTAGTGGGGGTTGTGGGTGGGGTTGTTGGTGGGTAGGTAAGGGAGAGGAAGGGGAGGGAGGAATAAGAGCCAAGGGAAGGGAGGAGGAGAAGAAACGGCATCACGAAGAAGAGAGGGAGAGTGGGAGGGTAGTTTGGGTCGGTAAGTGGGTGGTAGATGGGGTGGTAGATGGGTGGTGGCGGGGTTAGTGGGTGTTGGGTGAGTGAGGGAAGAGAAAGGACTGGCATCGGGAACTGAAAACGATATAGAAGAAGAAGAAAAAAAAAGAAGAATTAAAAAAGAAAAGAAGAAGAAAATGAAGAAGAAGAAGAAGAAAAAAAAGAAGCAGAAGAAGAAAAAGAAGGAAGAAGAAAGGAAGGTTAAATAAAAGGTTTGGGAGAAGAGAAACAGGAGAGAATGAAGAGAGGGAGAAGGAGAAGAAGGTGCAGGAGAAGAAAGAGAAGGAAATGAAGAAAATGTGGAGGAGTCTGATAAGGAGGAGGAGGAGGACGTAGAATGGAAAATAAGGAGAAGGATTAATCAGAGTTAAGGAAGGGAAGGGAATGGAAGGGAAGGTGGAAAGTCAGAGTTGTGGGTGGGTGTTAATGGGTGGATGGGTAGTGGAGGGGGTAGAGAGGGTGGGAGGTGGGTGGGTGGCGGGGGGGGGCAGCGGGGGGCAGGCAGCCAGGCAGGCAGGCAGAGACACCGTGCAGGTGGAGCAAGACGGTCTCCGGCAGCCTCACGTCACTGACTATTTTAAACCTTTTTTTTTACGTCTTGGCCTATTGCGCCGGTAGGCCTCTTCCCGGTGGATCCTGATGGTCGGTCCAAGGCTTCTTCCCGGTGGGTCCTGATGGTCGGCCCAGCCCGTCCTGGCGCTGGCGAGTGTTTATAGTGGCGCCATCTTGCATTGGCTCATGCTGCCCTCCCGGAACTCATCTTTAATCCTAGAATCTAGAGTCCGGGTTGATAGGTGGTCTTCTGGACAGCATGTGGGTAGTTTTAAGCCACTCGGCGGCGGCTGAAAAATCCCAGCTTGGTGGCACCGGTCGGGGATTGAACTCGCGTCCTCCTGAACGCGGGGCCGTCTCGCTATCCGTTCAGCCACCGCCTCCCCTGAACCTGTTCTGCTTACCGTCTCTCTCTCTCTGGAATATATTAGATTATGTTAGGTTAAGTGAGGATAGGTTAAGGTAGTTTAGGTAAGGTAAAGCTAGGTTAAGATAGGTTAGCTTAGGTAAGGCTCGGCAATGTTAGGTTAGGTAGGGATAGGGAAGCTAGGTAAGGTTAAATGTGTTTAAGTAAGGCAAGGATAAACTAGGTTAGGTTAGGTTAGGAAAGTTAGGTAAGGTTAGATGTGGTTAAGTAAGGCTAGGATAAGCTAGGTTAGGTTAGGTTAAGCGAAGGCGTCCCTCTTACACCCTTACCCTCTCCCTCTCTCTCGCCCTTGCCCTCTCGTTAAGATAGATTAGGTTAGGTTAGGTCTTTGAGCATTTCTCTAACCTCCTGTCACACCCCCTCCCCTCCCCTCCCCTCTCCTCGTCTCCCCCTCCCTCGCCCTCTCCTCTCTCCTCTTGCCCTCTCGCTAAGATAAATTAGGTTAAGTTAGGTTAGGTAAGGCTTGGTAAAGTTAGGTTAGGTAAGTCGTCCCTCTCACCTCTCTCTCTCTCGCCCTTGCCCTGTCGCTAAGATAGATTAGGTTGCTAGGTCAGGTCAGGTAAGTCAGAGTTAATTTAGGTCTTCGTGCATTATTGTGGACTCCTACCTCTCACACCCTCCCCCTCTCCCTCTCCCTCTCTCCCTTCTTTGCCCAGACATTAGACGTTTTCAAATTTAATCACATAACTTAAGTTCTAATAACGTCAAGGGAGGAAGGAAGGCAGGCAGGGCGCGGCAGGAAAGCAAAGCAGAGGAATGGCAGGGGGAGGAAGTGAGACAGGGTTGGTGAGGTAGGGTTAAAGAATGGAAGCAGAGGAATGGCAGGGGGAGGAAGTGAGATAGGGTTGGTGAGGTAGGGTTAACGAATGGAAGCAGAGGAATGGCAGGGGGGCGGAAGGATGACAGGGAAGGGTGCGGCAGGGGAAGGAAAACAGAGGAATGGAAAGGGGAAGGAAGGAATCCAGGAGGGCGTGGCAGGGGAAAGAAAGAAGGGAGGCAAAGGAATGGCAAGGGAAGGAAGGCAGAGACGGGGTGGCGAGGGGAAGGGACACAGAGGAATGGCACGCACGTCACGCACGCTACTGCTTCTTGTGGCGGAGCGGCCGCCTCCGACTTCCTGATTGTCACCGGCAAATTTAATCCTTATAAGCAACCCATCACTCCTAATGGAGAACGACCAGTACCACTTCCATTTTATAATTACAATTAAATTACAAATTACATTAGCCTTTAATTAATTATAATTACAATTACTTACTATAATTGCATTTTCAATTACAATTACAATTAAAATTACAAAAAAATGTAATTAATTACATTTCAATTAAATTACAATTACAATTACTCCAACCCTGGTAGGAAGGGGTAAGGTGTGGGTGGCAGGGGAAGGGAAGCAAAGGGATGACAGGGAGCGGAAGTGGAGGGATGGGGGTTCAGGGGAAGGAAGGGAAGCAGAGGCAGGGCAGGGAATTATAACAAGTCACGCATTGTGTGGACGCCGCTTTAGAGGGAAGAAAACATGTCCTTTCATGGATCTCAATAACATGCGCGAGAAGATAATTATATGCATCCTTATGTTCACATTACTGTTGCAGATTCGCGGCAATATGATGCTGAGGTTTCCGCGGGAGACGATGGCGGCCGCAGTTTTCTTAATATCAAGCGACAATGTCAGGAAACAGGGGGAGTGAGGCGCGTGAAGTCGTCAGAGTTCAACAGCAGGTGCCACCCAGGTCTTGGGTGCCACCAGCTCTAGACTCAGGGGGGTGCAATGTCAACTCCAGGCTACCTAAATCCGCCAATGCCAAACCGAGGTGACGTGTTGAATCGGCGCCCTTATGATAGCACGAGAGCCCTGATGGCCTGCCCCAACGCAGCATCTACCGCTTCCTTGGCGTGGCCGAGGACGCGCCCTTCGCCGAGGTGAAGAAGGCCTACCACAAGGCGGCCCTGCGGCTTCACCCCGACAAAACCCGGACAATATTAAGGCTGCCACCAAGCAGTTCCAGGCACTACAGTCTGCCTTCAGGGTGCTGAAGGAGCGGGAGGAGAGGGCCTGCCGCGGAAGAAGGGGGTTGCAGGAAGCCTGGGTGCACCAAGTGCTTCAGGAGGAAAGCTCAGCGGGCCGAGGGCGGGCAGGAGGCCCCTCGGAAAGAGAAGAAGTCGTCGAAGAAAGGGGCTGCGGAAGCCCGGATGCACCAAGTGTTTCTGGAAAGGAAGGGGTCAGAGCGAGGCCCGCCGAGAGAAAAAGAAGCAAAAGAAGGAGCCCAAGAAGCGCCCCAAGGGGAGCGCGGAGACAGAATTTGAGCGGGAAAAGCGGCGAGCCGATCGGAAGTACTGGAGACATCGCCGGCGCAAGGAGAGGGAGGAGGAGGAGGAGCGTCGCTGGCTGGAGGAGGAGGAGGAGAGGATGGAGCAGGAGAGGGAGTACAGACAGATGCTGTACGAGCAGGAGAGGGAGAGGCAGGAACAGGAACGGATCCTTCAGCAGGAGGAGTTGAAGAGGTTTGTTGAACACCGGAACCGCCTGCTGCGAGAGCAAGAGGAGGAGGAGAAAAAGAGACGGGCGAGGGAGAGCGGAGGACAGAAAGGAGGCCAAACGGAGACGTGAAGAGGAGAAGTGGGAGCAGTATCTTGAACTGCGAGCCAGCTGGCTGGGAGAGAGGCCGGGGGAGAACATGGCGGAGGTCAGGGCGCAGTTTCTCGCGGCCCAAGAGACGGTGAGGCGGGATGCCGAGAGGATCAAGCAACGGGAGGAAAGGATGTATAAAGAGACCGGCTGGCGGCTTGAGCAGTTTGTTAGGCCTATTCTACCGAGGGTGAAGCGAGCGAGGGAAGGGGAGGAGCAGTCGGCGCCAGAAGCGAAGAGTGCCAAAACGATGCACTAAGCACCTCACCCGCCCTGCCCGGCAGCGCTATGGCCTTGAAAAAAGATAAGTAAAACAAGTAAAAAAAATATAAAAAAAATTTAAAAACTGCAAAAAAACAAACAAAAAAGATATGACCAAAAAAAATGTGTGCAAGGTTTTACAACTTGGTTAAGTTTCAGTTCAGTTTAACTTTAATTTAAATAAGGATTTAAGTTTAACGTTGAAAAAGGAGCAAGGATTCCACTCACAACAGTCGTCCGGCGCTTGAAGAAAATCTTGTAAAATGCAGAAAAAAACGTTGCCAACTGCACAAACAATATGACTGTGTGAGTGTGTGAATGTCTGTGTGTGTGTGTGTGTGTGTGTGTGTGTGTGTGTGTGTGTGTGTGTGTGTGTGTGTGTGTGTGTGTGTGTGTGTTTGGGAGAAGGGGTAAGACCACAACAACGGAAGGGTATCAAAAATAAAAGTAATGGGAAGGGATGAAGACCCTGGCTTAGTGGCCCGGATTCCATGTAGCTACACCTTGGCTTAACTGCCTGGGTGGGATGCTGACCCTGGCTTACCTGCCTGGGTGGGATGCTGACCTTGGCTTCATTGTCTGGGTGGGATGCAGACCTTGGCTTACCTGCCTGGGTGGGATGCAGACCTTGGCTTAACTGCCTGGGTGGGATGCAGACCTTGGCTTAACTGCCTGGGTGGGATGCTGACCTTGGCTTCATTGTCTGGGTGGGATGCAGACCTTGGCTTAACTGCCTGGGTGGGATGCAGACCTTGGCTTCATTGTCTGGGTGGGATGCTGACCTTGGCTTCATTGTCTGGGTGGGATGCAGACCTTGGCTTCATTGTCTGGGTGGGATGCTGACCTTGGCTTCATTGTCTGGGTGGGATGCTGACCTTGGCTTCATTGTCTGGGTGGGATGCTGACCTTGGCTTCATTGTCTGGGTGGGATGCAGACCTTGGCTTCATTGTCTGGGTGGGATGCAGACCTTGGCTTCATTGTCTGGGTGGGATGCAGACCTTGGCTTAACTGCCTGGGTGGGATGCTGACCTTGGCTTAACTGCCTGGGTGGGATGCAGACCTTGGCTTAACTGCCTGGGTGGGATGCTGACCTTGGCTTCATTGTCTGGGTGGGATGCAGACCTTGGCTTAACTACCTGGGTGGGATGCAGACCTTGGCTTAACTGCCTGGGTGGAATGCAGACCTTGGCTTAACTGCCTGGGTGGGATGCTGACCTTGGCTTAACTGCCTGGGTGGGATGCAGACCTTGGCTTAACTGCCTGGGTGGGATGCAGACCTTGGCTTAACTGCCTGGGTGGGATGCAGACCTTGGCTTAACTGCCTGGGTGGGATGCTGACCTTGGCTTAACTGCCTGGGTGGGATGCTGACCTTGGCTTAACTGCCTGGGTGGGATGCTGACCCTGGCTTAACTGCCTGGGTGGGATGATGACCTTGGCAACTGCCTGGGTGGGATGCTGACCTTGGCTTAACTGCCTGGGTGGGATGCAGACCTTGGCTTAACTGCCTGGGTGGGATGCAGACCTTGGCTTAACTGCCTGGGTGGGATGCAGACCTTGGCTTAACTGCCTGGGTGGGATGCTGACCTTGGCTTAACTGCCTGGGTGGGATGCAGACCTTGGCTTAACTGCCTGGGTGGGATGCAGACCTTGGCTTAACTGCCTGGGTGGGATGCTGACCTTGGCTTCATTGTCTGGGTGGGATGCTGACCTTGGCTTAACTGCCTGGGTGGGATGCAGACCTTGGCTTCATTGTCTGGGTGGGATGCAGACCTTGGCTTAACTGCCTGGGTGGGATGCTGACCTTGGCTTCATTGTCTGGGTGGGATGCAGACCTTGGCTTAACTGCCTGGGTGGGATGCAGACTTTGGCTTCATTGTCTGGGTGGGATGCTGACCTTGGCTTAACTGCCTGGGTGGGATGCTGACCTTGGCTTAGCTGCCTGGGTGGGATGCTGACCTTGGCTTAGCTGCCTGGGTGGGATGCTGACCATGGCTTAACTGCCTGGGTGGGATGCAGACCTTGGCTTCATTGTCTGGGTGGGATGCAGACCTTGGCTTAACTGCCTGGGTGGGATGCTGACCTTGGCTTAGCTGCCTGGGTGGGATGCTGACCATGGCTTAACTGCCTGGGTGGGATGCAGACCTTGGCTTAACTGCCTGGGTGGGATGCTGACCTTGGTTAACTGTCTGGGTGGGATGCTGACCTTGGCTTAACTGCCTGGGTTGGATGCTAACCTTGGTTAACTGCCTGGGTGGGATGCTGACCTTGGCTTAGCTGCCTGGGTGGGATGCTGACCTTGGCTTAACTGCCTGGGTGGGATGCAGACCTTGGCTTAACTGCCTGGGTGGGATGCTGACCTTGGCTTAACTGCCTGGGTGCGATCATGACCATGGCTTAACTGCCTGGGTGGGATGCTGACCTTGGCTTAACTGCCTGGGGGGATGCTGACCTTGGCTTAACTGCCTGGGTGGGATGCTGACCATGGCTTAACTGCCTGGGTGGGATGCTGACCTTGGCTTAACTGCCTGGGTGGGATGATGACCTTGGCTTAACTGCCTGGGTGGGATGCTGACCTTGGCTTAACTGCCTGGGTGGGATGCTGACCCTGGCTTAACTGCCTGGGTGGGATGCTGACCATGGCTTAACTGCCTGGGTGGGATGCTGACCCTGGCTTAACTGCCTGGGTGGGATGCTGACCCTGGCTTAACTGCCTGGGTGGGATGCTGACCCTGGCTTAACTGCCTGGGTGGGATGCTGACCTTGGCTTAACTGCCTGCCTGGGTGGGATGCTGACCCTGGCTTAACTGCCTGGGTGGGATGCTGACCCTGGCTTAACTGCCTGGGTGGGATGCTGACCTTGGCTTAACTGCCTGGGTGGGATGCTGACCTTGGCTTAACTGCCTGGGTGGGATGCTGACCTTGGCTTAACTGCCTGGGTGGGATGCTGACCTTGGCTTAACTGCCTGGGTGGGATGCTGACCCTGGCTTAACTGCCTGGGTGGGATGCTGACCCTGGCTTAACTGCCTGGGTGGGATGCTGACCCTGGCTTAACTGCCTGGGTGGGTACCTGACCTTGGCTTAACTGTCTGGGTGTGATGCTGACCTTGGCTTAACTGCCTGGGTGGGATGCTGACCCTGGCTTAACTGCCTGGGTGGGATGCTGACCTTGGCTTAACTGCCTGGGTGGGATGCTGACCCTGGCTTAACTGCCTGGTGGGATGCTGACCTTGGCTTAACTGCCTGGGTGGGATGCTGACCTTGGCTTAACTGCCTGGGTGGGATGCTGACCCTGGCTTAACTGCCTGGGTGGGATGCTGACCTTGGCTAAACTGCCTGGGTGGGATGCTGACCTTGGCTTAACTGCCTGGGTGGGATGCTGACCCTGGCTTAACTGCCTGGGTGGGATGCTGACCTTGGCTTAACTGCCTGGGTGGGATGCTGACCTTGGCTTAACTGCCTGGGTGGGATGCTGACCTTGGCTTAACTGCCTGGGTGGGATGCTGACCTTGGCTTAACTGCCTGGGTGGGATGCTGACCTTGGCTTAACTGCCTGGGTGGGATGCTGACCTTGGCTTAACTGCCTGGGTGGGATGCTGACCTGGCTTGCCTGGGTGGGATGCTGACCTGCTTAACTGCCTGGGTGGGATGCTGACCTGGCTTAACTGCCTGGGTGGGATGCGGACGCTGGCTAACCTGCCTGGGTGGGATGCTGACCGTGGCTTAACTGCCTGGGTGGGATGCTGACCTTGGCTTAACTGCCTGGGTGGGATGCTGACCTGGCTTAACTGCCTGGGTGGGATGCTGACCTTGGCTTAACTGCCTGGGTGGGATGCTGACCTTGGCTTAACTGCCTGGGTGGACTGCTGACCTTGGCTTAACTGCCTGGGTGGGATGCTGACCTTGGCTTAACTGCCTGGGTGGGATGCTGACCTTGGCTTAACTGCCTGGGTGGGATGCTGACCTGGCTTAACTGCCTGGGTGGGATGCTGACCTTGTCTTAACTGCCTGGGTGGGATGCTGACTCTGGCTTAACTGCCTGGGTGGGATGCTGACCTGGCTTAACTGCCTGGGTGGGATGCTGACCTGGCTTAACTGCCTGGGTGGGATGCTGACCCTGGCTTAACTGCCTGGGTGGGATGCTGACCTTGGCTTAACTGCCTGGGTGGGATGCTGACCTTGGCTTAACTGCCTGGGTGGGATGCTGACCTTGGCTTAACTGCCTGGGTGGGATGCTGACCTTGGCTTAACTGCCTGGGTGGGATGCTGACCTTGGCTTAACTGCCTGGGTGGGATGCTGACCTGGCTTAACTGCCTGGGTGGGATGCTGACCTTGGCTTAACTGCCTGGGTGGGATGCTGACCTGGCTTAACTGCCTGGGTGGGATGCTGACCTGGCTTAACTGCCTGGGTGGGATGCTGACCTTGGCTTAACTGCCTGGTTGGGATGCAGACCTTGGATTAACTGCCTGGTTGGGATGCTGACCTGGCTTAACTGCCTGGGTGGGATGCTGACCTGGCTGAACTGCCTGGGTGGGATGCTGACCCTGGCTTAACTGCCTGGGTGGGATGCTGACCATGGCTTAACTGCCTGGGTGGGATGCTGACCTTGGCTTAACTGCCTGGGTGGGATGCTGACCCTGGCTTAATTGCCTGGGTGGGATGCTGACCCTGGCTTAAGTGCCTGGGTGGATGCTGACCTGGCTTAACTGCCTGGGTGGGATGATGACCGCCTGGGTGGATGCTGACCTTGGCTTAACTGCCTGGTGGATGATGACCCTGGCTTAACTGCCTGGGTGAGATGATGACCGTGGCTTAATTGCCTGGGTGGGATGCTGACCCTGGCTTAACTGCCTGGGTGGGATGATGACCCTGGCTTAACTGCCTGGGTGGGATGCTGACCCTGGCTTAACTGCCTGGGTGGGATGATGACCCTGGCTTAACTGCCTGGGTGGGATGCTGACCCTGGCTTAACTGTCTGGGTGGGATGATGACCCTGACTTAATTGCCTGGGTGGGATGCTGACCCTGGCTTAACTGTCTGGGTGGGATGATGACCCTGACTTAATTGCCTGGGTGGGATGCTGACCCTGGCTTAACTGCCTGGGTGGGATGCTGACCTTGTGTTAACTGCCTGGGTGGGATGCTGACCCTGACTTAATTGCCTGGGTGGGATGCTGACCCTGACTTAATTGCCTGGGTGGGATGATGACCCTGACTTAATTGCCTGGGTGGGATGATGACCCTGACTTAATTGCCTGGGTGGGATGCTGACCCTGGCTTAACTGCCTGGGTGGGATGCTGACCTTGGCTTAATTGCCTGGGTGGGATGATGACCCTGGCTTAACTGCCTGGGTGGGATGCTGACCCTGGCTTAACTGCCTGGGTGGGATGCTGACCCTGGCTTAACTGTCTGGGTGGGATGATGACCCTGGCTTAACTGCCTGGGTGGGATGCTGACCCTGGCTTAACTGCCTGGGTGGGATGATGACCTTGGCTTAATTGCCTGGGTGGGATGCTGACCTTGGCTTAACTGCCTGGGTGGGATGCTGACCTTGGCTTAACTGCCTGGGTGGGATGCTGACCTTGGCCTAACTGCCTGGGTGGGATGCTGACCGGCTTAACTGCATGCTGACCTGGCTTAACTGCCTGGGTGGGATGCTGACCTTGGCTTAACTGCCTGGGTGGGATGCTGACCTGGCTTTACTGCCTGGGTGGGATGCTGACCGTGGCTTAACTGCCTGGGTGGGATGCTGACCTTGGCTTAACTGCTTGGGTGGGATGCTGACCTTGGCTTATGTGCCTGGGGGGGCTGCTGACCTGGCAACTGCCTGGGTGGGATGCTGACCTGGCTTAACTGCCTGGGTGGGATGCTGACCCTGGCTTAACTGCCTGGGTGGGATGCTGACCTTGGCAACTGCCTGGGTGGGATGCTGACCCTGAACTGCCTGGGTGGGATGCTGACCTTGGCTTAACTGCCTGGGTGGGATGCTGACCCTGGCTTAACTGCCTGGGTGGGATGCTGACTGGGATGCTGACCCTGGCTTAACTGCCTGGGTGGGATGCTGACCCTGGCTTAACTGCCTGGTGGGATGCTGACCCTGGCTTAACTGCCTGGTGGGATGCTGACCCTGGCTTAACTGCCTGGGTGGGATGCTGACCCTGGCTTAACTGCCTGGGTGGGATGCTGACCCTGGCTTAACTGCCTGGGTGGGATGCTGACCTTGGCTTAACTGCCTGGGTGGGATGCTGACCCTGGCTTAACTGCCTGGGTGGGATGCTGACCTTGGCTTAACTGCCTGGGTGGGATGCTGACCTTGGCTTAACTGCCTGGGTGGGATGCTGACCCTGGCTTAACAGCCTGGGTAGGATGCTGACCTTGGCTTAACTGCCTGGGTGGGATGCTGACCTTGGCTTAACTGCCTGGGTGGGATGCTGACCCTGGCTTAACTGCCTGGGTGGGATGCTGACCTTGGCTTAACTGCCTGGGTGAGATGATGACCCTGGCTTAACTTCCTTGGTGTGATGCTGACCTTGGCTTGACTGCCTGGGTGGGATGCTGACCCTGGCTTAACTTCCTGGGTGGGATGATGACCCTGGCTTAACTTCCTGGGTGGGATGCTGACCTTGGGTTAACTGCCTGGGTGGGATGGTGACCCTGGTTTAATTGCCTTGGTGGGATGCTGACCTTGGCTTAACTGCCTGGGTGGGATGCTGACCCTGGCTTAACTGCCTGGGTGGGATGCTGACCTTGGCTTAACTGCCTGGGTGGGATGCTGACCCTGGCTTAACTGCCTGGGTAAGATGCTGACCTTGGCTTAACTGCCTGTGTGGGATGATGACCCTGGCTTAACTCCCTGGGTGGGATGCTGACCTTGGCTTAACTGCCTGGGTGGGATGCTGACCTTGGCTTCATTGTCTGGGTGGGATGCTGACCCTGGCTTAATTGCATGGGTGGGATGCAGACCATGGCTTAATAGCTTGTTAGGGATGCTGACCCTGGCTTAACTGCCTGGGTGGGATGCTGACCCTGGCTTAATTGCTTGGGTTGGATGCTGACCCTGGCTTAATTGCTTGGGTGGGATGCTGACCCTGGGTTAATTGCCTGGGTGGGATGCTGACCCTGGCTTAATTGCCGGGGTGGGATGCAGACCCTGGCTTAATTGTCTGTTTGGGATGCAGACTTACAATACTTACAAGAGTTATAGAGACAGAGAGTCAGTCAGTGAAGCAGACACAGACAGATAAACACACACACACACACACACACACACACACACACACACACACACACACACACTATATAAAAAAAAAAGAAACAAACACACACACACACACACACACACACACACACACACACACACACACACACACACACACACACACCTTTAAGCCTGTACACCAAGCAGTACTAATCGGAGGTTGTGTCCCGTCTCCTGGCATCTGTTCCCATCTCCTATAATTCCTTCCCCTTCTGTCTCTCTCCGGCATATGACCACAGATGTTGCGCCGACTAAACGAAACTTTCCAACAATAAACATCGTCATACAAACACACCAAAATACATACACACTCAAACATTCCTACATACACAAACACTCACTTGATGCTACTCCCAAAAGCCCATGCACACACACACACACACACACACACACACACACACACACACACACACACACACACACACACACACACACACACACACCTCTACCTACTTACCTACCTACCAACCTATAGACATACATGCTAACTTTTTACTTCCCCCCCTTCATCCCGCATCTTTCCTTCCCTCCCAAAAAATAGAAAACGGACCGATCTCTTCACAATTTCAAGGCAGACTAAACTAAACCTTTCCCTTCCCCTAACCCTTCTCCCCCTCTCTCTACAGTGTTCCGCCT
>NC_066551.1:11062514-11217514 GCF_024679095.1 Eriocheir sinensis
TTTCACCGTATGCCCTTGTCTTCTCCTGCTCGTTCCTGTGGTGGGCGGCTTGCAGGGGCAGCTCACGGTGACAGGCAGCCATCGGGTCGAATATGCGGATGTCCATGAACGCCCGCTGTCCGCGCACCCAGAATCCGCGGGCACTTACATCAACCCGTGCCTCCTGTGAGGTATTGGCTGTCCTGTACCGAAAGTGTTCGCCGTCCAGGGGAAGCAGTGCCGGCTCGGTAGTGACGTCTTGGCATACCTCCCCAAGCATGCTGGCTGTCAGATCCCTCACTTCATCGTGTCGAATACAGACGAAGCCTCCTTTTTTACATGTCATGGTGTGGGTGACATCATTTGATGATCCACATGCACAGAGATCAGGCAGTCCCTCAATCGGCCAGCCATATCTCAGAGCAATGGCGTCGACAAATTCTTGTTTGTTGAGGCTGAAGCCCTTTGCTCTGATTGGTAATGACGTTAGCCAGTTAGAGGCGCCTGCCTCCTGTGCTGTGTGTATTTTTCTACCCATTTCTGTGGACAGGTGGTGTGTAAGACGGTCCAGCTCGTCTTTTTGGGCCTGTTGCCTTTCTTCTGAGATTTTTCTTTTAATATCTCTTATTTCTGTTTGGTCTATCTCGCCCTCTGCCTCCTGAGCGATGATCCTGTTGATGAGTGACCTGGTAAGGCTGATGGAGTTTTGGTTCTCCTTATCTGCCAGCTTCTCAGGGTTGGTGATCCCCATCCCACCCAGTCTTGGGGGAAGTGCTAGCATATCCTCTCTTCCTCCCCAAAGAATTATATTTCACCAGCGCCGGCAAGAATACATTCTTGACGGCATTTTCCAGTGGTCGGAGGAGTCGACTGATGCCGGGGATGGTGCGCATCAGGAACGTCCACCGATGTTCGATGCCGTGGGTGTACGCTGAATAGGCAGCGTGTGGCTCAGTCTTGGTAATGGCAGACAAAGCTTCTATTTCCTTCACCCATTCAGCTACTTTGTCTCCTACGTACTCCTTCTTATACACCTCTGTCCCGAACACTGCACCTAAGTGTCGTTGTCCGTCTTTTGTCACAATGACGCCACTTCTTCTAAAAGTTTCTGCGGCATGGTCATAATGTTCAGGTTTGACAATAAGGACAGACTTGGTGGCGTTAGGGATGTATCCTATCTCAAGGCCGGCGATGTTCACAGTGTCCCACCACCCTCTTAGGTCCGAGATTTTACCAGCACCTGAGAGGTCATCCGCATAAGCCACCTGTTTCACCTGTGTTTCTGCGTACGCGATTTCATTTTGGAGGACTGATAGGCCCAGGGCGTACATAGCCATGGCTATTGGGTCACCTTGTGTTGTTCCCTCAGATGATTTTAACACTTTCACTTTTCCACTGTGGCTGTTTATGTATAAGTCGGTCGGGTATGTATAGGTATTTTCGACATACATAGCTAAGCTATGGCACTTGGTTTTAATGCTGTGTATCATAGTCTTTATATTTATTGTATTGAAGGCATTCTTGGCATCAACAAGAAGCACTGCTTCGCACTCCACGTGGTCAAATATCTCCCGCATGGCATGGATGGCTGCTTCTCCTCCTGCCTGCTGCCCCGCACAAACTTGGAGGTTCCCTGCTGCCATTCTCACATCTTCTTTGACGACAGCCATGATGCGTTTGCCAACGATGCGCAGCAGGACTTCTCCGACTCCTATAGCCCTGCATCCCGGCCTCTTGTCCAGGGGAATGAGGCGGCATGCAGTCAGGGCGTCCACATAGTGGCAGCTGGAGGAGGCGAGTTTTCTTGCCAGTGCTGCAATGGTGTTGCGCAAGTCACCAGCTGCATTGCCAAAGTTGGCGCTGCTCAGCAAGCTTCGCCATCCCCGTGCATCAAGTCCTGAGGGCCCCGCGCTGCCACGAGTCTGAGGGCCTTCTTCACACCATCTCTCCTGTTATCCTTTCGTATATAACTGGATTCGGTGGTTGGTGACATCCTGCCAGTCTCAGTCCTTCAGGTCACTCGGTGGAGGAT
The DNA here is from genome assembly GCF_024679095.1 of Eriocheir sinensis. Taxonomy (NCBI): domain Eukaryota; kingdom Metazoa; phylum Arthropoda; class Malacostraca; order Decapoda; family Varunidae; genus Eriocheir; species Eriocheir sinensis. The sequence goes on from NC_066551.1 coordinate 11,064,526, forward strand.
GTTTTCCTTGAGTTGACTGATCGTGTCCCTGGTGAGTGGAAGCACACCTGTGGAATTTTCTGACAAGGCTCGTGTTGCAGACGCAACGTTGCCTTGTCGCATTTTGTCTGCAAACTTCCGGGCCCTGTCTTCTGTGGAGGTGTTGTTTTGTTGGGGTCCGGGGAGCCTCTCCTGTATGGCCCTGGCTTCTCCAAGGAGGGCATCTAACTCGTTAGTTTGCCACAAGGCAACTCGCCTTCTTAATGCCTCGATATTTTCGGCTTGTTTGGTCTTTGGGTGTGCTTTTTGGAGGAAGAGATGGGGGAGAGTGAAGAAAATTTTCAAGGATAGGGGCGCCAGTGGTGTGTTCTGGATGTAGTTATTTAACAGGGTGACAATTTCTTTGATGATAAATGTCGTGGCTCCACATCTGGGTGGTTCAAAAAGATTTCTTGCAGACCACCCAACAACTTCAAGGTATGTGTCATCCACCCACCTCGTTGCTTCCTCCGCTAGCCCTTCCAAGCAAAGCTGCCCCCGACCTCCGCCGCGCCCTGTCCAGTCGAAGAGGAAGAGTGCTGAGGGGGTGGTGGTAGTGGTGTTGGGAGTGGCAACATTGGAGGTGCCAATGGAAGGGGTAGTACCGGTTGAGGGGATATAGAGGTGGCGGTTGTGCAGCAGCTCCTCCGACACCCCCTCCCCGCTCACTCCTTCCCGGCGGCCTCATTGTCCCTGCGGTGTCGCGCTTCATCGTTATCCTCCTGCTCTGATCCCTGCCCAGGGATTTTGGCACCTGTCGCTCTTTTACAGTTCGTACAGCGTCTTTTCTCCTTAACACATGCACAGTTTATACATCTGTGATCTTCTTTGTAAAAACGCAGCCTCTTCTTTGGCTTGTAGTGTCAAGCATTTATAAAATTATAGATATTGATATTGGACAATAGGAATATTGGTAGTACATGTAGTAATAATGACTGATTATTGATTATGATTGAAAGTAGTAGTGATATCTACTGTGGAGTGACACTAATATTAATATTCCTATTAGTTTAGCGACATTGACAGATATATAGATAGGATTATAATCAATATAATAGGCTGACACATTGTTTTCAAAGGATGAAAGAGAGAGAGAGAGAGAGAGAGAGAGAGAGAGAGAGAGAGAGAGAGAGAGAGAGAGAGAGAGAGAGAGAGAGAGAGAGAGAGAGAGAGAGAGAGAGAGAGAGAGAGAGAGAGAGAGAGAGAGAGAGATAGAGAGAGAGAGAGTTAGAATGAGATATTATCAAAGGATGTGGAGATTTGTTAGTGTCAGCATGGCATCGAGGTTACAGAGGTTAGCGTAACAAGGGGCTGGTGCGGTGTGGGGAGCGAGGGGGCCGGGGGTATGGGCGTATAGTGTGAAGAGAGGGTGAGTGGGGAAGAGACAGGAGAGGTCGGTGTGAAGGAGAGAGAGAGAGAGAGAGAGAGAGAGAGAGAGAGAGAGAGAGAGAGAGAGAGAGAGAGAGAGAGAGAGAGAGAGAGAGAGAGAGAGAGAGAGAGAGAGAGAGATTAATAATTGTAATTGCATCAGAACAGAAGTAAACAAAATATTAAAATTATATTAATGACACTAACGTCGATAATAATGTAAGCAGTAGTTTTGATAGTATGAACACAAGTAATATGAATAATAATAATGACAAGAATATTATACTGATACTAATTATAATAGTAATAACAACAATGGCAACGCTAATAATAATAACAATGACAAAAAATAATAATAATAATTATAATAATAATAATAATAGTGTCACTAAATAAACGTTGTAGCCTATATCAAGGTGTATGAAATGATTAATTGATTTATATAATAAAATTTAAGCTGCACAGGCGCTGTGGCTGGCTCCGTTTCTTTCCTTTACGTTAACACTACTACTACTACTACTACTACTACTACTACTACTAATAATAATAATAATAATAATAATAATAATAATAATAATAATAATAATAATAATAATAATAATAATAATAATAATAATAATAATAATAATAATAATAATAATAATAATAATAATAATAATAATAATAATAATAATAATAATAATAATAATAATAATAATAATAATAATAATAATAATAATAATAATAATAATAATAATAATAATAATAATAATAATAATAATAATAATAATAATAATAATAATAATAATAATAATAATAATAATAATAATAATAATAATAATAATAATAATAATAATAATAATAATAATAATAATAATAATAATAATAATAATAATAATAATAATAATAATAATAATAATAATAATAATAATAATAATAATAATAATAATAATAATAATAATAATAATAATAATAATAATAATAATAATAATAATAATAATAATAATAATAATAATAATAATAATAATAATAATAATAATAATAATAATAATAATAATAATAATAATAATAATAATAATAATAATAATAATAATAATAATAATAATAATAATAATAATAATAATAATAATAATAATAATAATAATAATAATAATAATAATAATAATAATAATAATAATAATAATAATAATAATAATAATAATAATAATAATAATAATAATAATAATAATAATAATAATAATAATAATAATAATAATAATAATAATAATAATAATAATAATAATAATAATAATAATAATAATAATAATAATAATAATAATAATAATAATAATAATAATAATAATAATAATAATAATAATAATAATAATAATAATAATAATAATAATAATAATAATAATAATAATAATAATAATAATAATAATAATAATAATAATAATAATAATAATAATAATAATAATAATAATAATAATAATAATAATAATAATAATAATAATAATAATAATAATAATAATAATAATAATAATAATAATAATAATAATAATAATAATAATAACAATAATAATAATAATAATAATAATAATAATAATAATAATAATAATAATAATAATAATAATAATAATAATAATAATAATAATAATAATAATAATAATAATAATAATAATAATAATAATAATAATAATAATAAAACTAATAATAATAATAATATTAATAATAATAAAATATTAAATAATAACAGTATAATGAGCACCTTGATATTGAAAGATGAAAGAAACTCGATATTGATGAGCAGATGAAAGCACCTTCAAATTGAGGAGCAGATGAGAGCAAATCGATATTGAGGAGCAGATGAAAGCACCTTGATATTGAGGAGCAGAAGAAAGCACCTTGATATTGAGGAGCAGATGAAAGCACCTCGATATTGAGGAGCAGATGAAAGCACCTTGATATTGAAGAGCAGATGAAAGCACCTTGATATTGAGGAGCAGATGAAAGCACCTTGATATTGAGGAGCAGATGAAAGCACCTTGATATTGAGGAGCAGATGAAAGCACATCGATATTGAGGAGCAGAAGAAAGCACCTTGATATTGAGGAGCAGATGAAAGCACCTTGATATTGAGGAGCAGAAGAAAGCACCTTGATATTGAGGAGCAGATATAAACAGCTCCATATTGAGGAGCAGATGAAAGCACCTCGATATTGAGGAGCAGATGATAGCACCTCGATATTGAGGAGCAGATAAATGCACATCGATAAAGATGAGCAGATGAAAGCAAATCGATATTGGTGAGCAGATGATAGCACCTCGATATTGAGGAGCAGACGAAAGCACATCGATATATTGGAGCAGATGAAAGCACCTCGATATTGAGGAGCAGGTGAAAGCACCTCGATATTGAGGAGCAGATGAAAGCACCTCGATATTAAGGAGCAGATGAAAGCACCTCGATATTGAGGAGCAGATGAAAGCACCTCGATATTGAGGAGCAGATGAAAGCACATCGATATTGAGGAGCAGATGAAAGCACCTCGATATTGAGGAGCAGATGAAAGCACCTCGATATTGAGGAGCAGATGAAAGCACCTTGATATTGAGGAGCAGATGAAAGCACCTTGATATTGAGGAGCAGATGAAAGCACCTCGATATTGAGGAGCAGATGAAAGCACCTTGATATTGAGGAGCAGATGAAAGCAAATCGATATTGAGGAGCAGATGAAAGCACCTCGATATTGAGGAGCAGATGAAAGCACCTTGATATTGAGGAGCAGATGAAAGCACCTCGATATTGAGGAGCAGATGAAAGCACCTTGATATTGAGGAGCAGATGAAAGCACCTCGATATTGAGGAGCAGATGAAAGCACATCGATATTGAGGAGCAGATGAAAGCACCTCGATATTGAGGAGCAGATGAAAGCACCTTGATATTGAGGAGCAGATGAAAGCACCTCGATATTGAGGAGCAGATGAAAGCACCTCGATATTGAGGAGCAGATGAAAGCACCTTGATATTGAGGAGCAGATGAAAGCACCTCGATATTGAGGAGCAGATGAAAGCACCTCGATATTGAGGAGCAGATGAAAGCACCTCGATATTGAGGAGCAGATGAAAGCACCTTGATATTGAGGAGCAGATGAAAGCACCTCGATATTGAGGAGCAGATGAAAGCACCTCGATATTGAGGAGCAGATGAAAGCACATCGATATTGAGGAGCAGATGAAAGCACCTCGATATTGAGGAGCAGATGAAAGCACCTCGATATTGAGGAGCAGATGAAAGCACCTTGATATTGAGGAGCAGATGAAAGCACCTCGATATTGAGGAGCAGATGAAAGCACATCGATATTGAGGAGCAGATGAAAGCACCTTGATATTGAGGAGCAGATGAAAGCACCTCGATATTGAGGAGCAGATGAAAGCACCTCGATATTGAGGAGCAGATGAAAGCACCTTGATATTGAGGAGCAGATGAAAGCACCTCGATATTGAGGAGCAGATGAAAGCACCTCGATATTGAGGAGCAGATGAAAGCACCTCGATATTGAGGAGCAGATGAAAGCACCTCGATATTGAGGAGCAGATGAAAGCACCTCGATATTGAGGAGCAGATGAAAGCACCTCGATATTGAGGAGCAGATGAAAGCACCTCGATATTGAGGAGCAGATGAAAGCACCTCGATATTGAGGAGCAGATGAAAGCACCTCGATATTGAGGAGCAGATGAAAGCACCTCGATATTGAGGAGCAGAGGAACGCACCGATATTGAGGAGCAGATGAAAGCAACTCGATATTGAGGAGCAGATGAAAGCACCTTGATATTGAGGAGCAGATGAAAGCACCTCGATATTGAGGAGCAGATGAAAGCAAATCGATATTGAGGAGCAGATGAAAGCACCTCGATATTGAGGAGCAGATGAAAGCACCTCGATATTGAGGAGCAGATGAAAGCACCTCGATATTGAGGAGCAGATGAAAGCACCTCGATATTGAGGAGCAGATGAAAGCACCTCGATATTGAGGAGCAGATGAAAGCACCTCGATATTGAGGAGCAGATGAAAGCACCTCGATATTGAGGAGCAGATGAAAGCACCTCGATATTGAGGAGCAGATGAAAGCACCTTGATATTGAGGAGCAGATGAAAGCACCTTGATATTGAGGAGCAGATGAAAGCACCTTGATATTGAGGAGCAGATGAAAGCACATTGATATTGAGGAGCAGATGAAAGCACCTTGATATTGAGGAGCAGATGAAAGCACCTTGATATTGAGGAGCAGATGAAAGCACCTCGATATTGAGGAGCAGATGAAAGCACCTTGATATTGAGGAGCAGATGAAAGCACCTTGATATTGAGGAGCACATGATAGCACCTCGATATTGAGGAGCAGATGAAAGCACCTTGATATTGAGGAGCAGATGAAAGCACCTCGATATTGAGGAGCAGATGAAAGCACCTTGATATTGAGGAGCAGATGAAAGCACCTCGATATTGAGGAGCAGATGAAAGCACCTCGATATTGAGGAGCAGATGAAAGCACCTTGATATTGAGGAGCAGATGAAAGCACCTCGATATTGAGGAGCAGATGAAAGCACCTTGATATTGAGGAGCAGATGAAAGCACCTGTATATTGAGGAGCAGATGAAAGCACCTCGATATTGAGGAGCAGATGAAAGCACCTTGATATTGAGGAGCAGATGAAAGCACCTCGATATTGAGGAGCAGATGAAAGCACCTTGATATTGAGGAGCAGATGAAAGCACCTCGATATTGAGGAGCAGATGAAAGCACCTTGATATTGAGGAGCAGATGAAAGCACCTTGATATTGAGGAGCAGATGAAACCACCCCGATATTGAGGAGCAGATGAAAGCACCTTGATATTGAGGAGCAGATAAGAGCACCTCGATATAAAGGAGCAGATGAAAGCACCTCGATATTGAGGAGCAGATGAAAGCACCTTGATATTGAGGAGCAGATGAAAGCACCTTGATATTGAGGAGCAGATGAAAGCACCTTGATATTGAGGAGCAGATGAAAGCACCTAGATATTGAGGAGCAGATGAAAGCACCTTGATATTGAGGAGCAGATGAAAGCACCTTGATATTGAGGAGCAGATGAAAGCACCTCGATATTGAGGAGCAGATGAAAGCACCTCGATATTGAGGAGCAGATGAAAGCACCTCGATATTGAGGAGCAGATGAAAGCACCTTGATATTGAGGAGCAGATGAAAGCACCTTGATATTGAGGAGCAGATGAAAGCACCTTGATATTGAGGAGCAGATGAAAGCACCTTGATATTGAGGAGCAGATGAAAGCACCTTGATATTGAGGAGCAGATGAAAGCACCTGATATTGAGGAGCAGATGAAAGCACCTTGATATTGAGGAGCAGATGAAAGCACCTTGATATTGAGGAGCAGATGAAAGCACCTTGATATTGAGGAGCAGATGAAAGCACCTTGATATTGAGGAGCAGATGAAAGCACCTCGATATTGAGGAACAGATGAAAGCACCTCGATATTGAGGAGCAGATGAAAGCACCTTGATATTGAGGAGCAGATGAAAGCACATCGATATTGAGGAGCAGATGAAAGCACCTTGATATTGAGGAGCAGATGAAAGCACCTTGATATTGAGGAGCAGATGAAAGCACCTGATATTGAGGAGCAGATGAAAGCACCTCGATATTGAGGAGCAGATGAAAGCACCTTGATATTGAGGAGCAGAAAGCACCTCGATATTGAGGAGCAGTTGAAAGCACCTCGATATTGAGGAACAGATGAAAGCACCTCGATATTGAGGAGCAGATGAAAGCACCTCGATATTGAGGAACAGATGAAAGCAAATCGATATTGAGGAGCAGATGAAAGCACCTTGATATTGAGGAGCAGATGAAAGCAAATCGATATTGAGGAGCAGATGAAAGCAAATCGATATTGAGGAGCAGATGAAAGCAAATCGATATTGAGGAGCAGATGAAAGCACCTCGATATTGAGGAGCAGATGAAAGCAAATCGATATTGAGGAGCAGATGAAAGCAAATCGATATTGAGGAGCAGGTGAAAGCACCTCGATATTGAGGAGCAGATGAAAGCACCTTGATATTGAGGAGCAGATGAAAGCACCTCGATATTGAGGAGCAGATGAAAGCAAATCGATATTGAGGAGCAGATGAAAGCAAATCGATATTGAGGAGCAGGTGAAAGCACCTCGATATTGAGGAGCAGATGAAAGCAAATCGATATTGAGGAGCAGATGAAAGCAAATCGATATTGAGGAGCAGGTGAAAGCAAATCGATATTGAGGAGCAGGTGAAAGCAAATCGATATTGAGGAGCAGATGAAAGCACCTCGATATTGAGGAGCAGATGAAAGCAAATCGATATTGAGGAGCAGATGAAAGCAAATCGATATTGAGGAGCAGATGAAAGCACCTCGATATTGAGGAGCAGATGAAAGCAAATTGATATTGAGGAGCAGGTGAAAGCAAATCGATATTGGGGAGCAGGTGAAAGCACCTTGATATTGAGGAGCAGGTGAAAGCACCTCGATATTGAGGAGCAGATGAAAGCACCTTGATATTGAGGAGCAGATGAAAGCACATTGATATTGAGGAGCAGGTGAAAGCACCTTGATATTGAGGAGCAGATGAAAGCACATTGATATTGAGGAGCAGGTGAAAGCACCTCGATATTGAGGAGCAGGTGAAAGCACCTTGATATTGAGGAGCAAGTGAAAGCACCTTGATATTGAGGAGCAGATGAAAGCACCTCGATATTGAGGAGCAGGTGAAAGCACCTCGATATTGAGGAGCAGGTGAAAGCACCTCGATATTGAGGAGCAGATGAAAGCACCTTGATATTGAGGAGCAGGTGAAAGCACATGGATATTGAGGAGCAGGTGAAAGCACCTCGATATTGAGGAGCAGGTGAAAGCACCTCGATATTGAGGAGCAGGTGAAAGCACCTCGATATTGAGGAGCAGGTGAAAGCACCTCGATATTGAGGAGCAGGTGAAAGCACCTTGATATTGAGGAGCAGGTGAAAGCACCTCGATATTGAGGAGCAGGTGAAAGCACCTCGATATTGAGGAGCAGGTGAAAGCACCTCGATATTGAGGAGCAGGTGAAATCACCTTGATATTGAGGAGCAGGTGAAAGCACCTCGATATTGAGGAGCAGGTGAAAGCACCTTGATATTGAGGAGCAGGTGAAAGCACTTTGATATTGAGGAGCAGATGAAAGCACCTTGATATTGAGGAGCAGATGAAAGCACCTCGATATTGAGGAGCAGGTGAAAGCACTTTGATATTGAGGAGCAGATGAAAGCACCTTGATATTGAGGAGCAGGTGAAAGCACCTCGATATTGAGGAGCAGATGAAAGCACTTTGATATTGAGGAGCAGATGAAAGCACTTTGATATTGAGGAGCAGGTGAAAGCACCTCGATATTGAGGAGCAGATGAAAGCACTTTGATATTGAGGAGCAGGTGAAAGCACATTGATATTGAGGAGCAGATAATAGCACATCGATATTGATATTGATATTGATATCTTTATTGGCCATTGATATAATATAATATGTTATAAACAGTAAACAGTAATAGTACAGCCCAGGTCCATTAAGCAAGAAGCTTTTGTATGGACCAGTTTTAATGAACAAAGAAAAATATAGAACATGCAAATGTTTTGGCCTAGTTGAAGACAGTATCTATCATGTATAAGACATAAATACAGCACATTTTAGTTTATTGCCTACTCATAGAAATACATGTACATGCAGACCCACATGTGTACATACATAATCACATACATACATACATACATACATACATATACACATACATACATACACACATACATGCAGCCTAGCATACATATACAAATAAATACATAAAGAAATACACATATACGTTCATACAAACAATACACATACACACCATATACATACATATGGACATACAAACAAACATATATACATACATACATACATACAAATACATACACATATACACATACATATACATATACACACATATGTACACATACACACATTCATACGCATCCATATACATACATATGTACATATATACACACACATACATACACAAATAAATACACACACACATACATATATACACATACATACACACATACATACATATACATATACATACACACACATATGCATACATAAACACAAATACACATACACATACATACATACATACATACATACACATATACATATATACACACACATATACATACACACATATACATTCACATACACACACACATACATATACATACATACATGTATATATAGTATTGTAAATAATAATAGTAGAAAATAAAAAAAAATAATAATAATAGTAATAATATTAACATGTCTGATTATTGTTCATAACTTTGCAATAAAGATGATCTAATTTTGCCTTTAAATGTATTAATAGAAGTGAGTGATTTGATATCCTGTGGGAGGTTGTTCCAGTGTGTGACGTCCCGCACACTCACACTGCGCTGAGCCTGGACAGTGCGACAGTACGGTACTCTTAGGTCATGCGGTCGTCTTGTGTTGATGTTATGAGACAGTGGCTGGAATATGTTGATGGGATACACATGTAATGCTTTGAACACAAATAAACAAGTCTGAAGTAATATAAGATCTGGTAATTTGAGAAGCTTGTAGTCACAAAAGAGAGGGTTGGTGTGTTCATATTTTGATTTATATGACATTACCCTAATAACTTTTTTCTGTGCAACAAATAGTTGGTCTATAAGTGTTTTGAATGCTCCTCCCCAAACTGCTGAACAATACAATAACACTGGATATACAGTAGAATAATATATTAGTTTTAGGGAATCTTTAGTTACATTATTTCTAATTCTATATATTACACCTGTGACTTGAGATATTCTAATACAAACTTGCTGTAGGTGAGCTTTCCACGTTAGGTTTTCGTCAATTGTTACACCTAGGAATTTTATGTTGTTGACTCGACTCAATGATTTATTATTTAATTGTACATCAATATTGTCGTGAATTGAATGTATGGAACTAGATAGCATATAGAATGTCTTTGAAATATTTAGTGTTAATTTATTAGCAGTAATCCAATTTGATACATTTATTAGTTCTTTATTTAGAATTGCTATAATATCTTTAATGTTGTGACCCTGTACATATATTGTGGCATCATCTGCAAACAACAAAATTTTTAATTTAGTACTTGTGTATATTATATCATTGACATATATTAAAAAGAGAATTGGTCCCAGAATAGACCCTTGTGGAACACTGCACCTGACCGTACTGTAGGAAGAAGATTTGTTATTGTATACTGTAAATTGTGTTCTGGAGGACATATAGCTTTTTAAAAAATTATGAGCTTTTCCACGTATGCCAAATATACTTAATTTATGCAGCAAAATGTGATGGGATATGGTATCAAAAGCCTTACTTAGGTCACAAAACACTGTAATTTGATTACTTTTATTATCTAATGTATCATGAATACTTTGGCAAAGTTGGTGAATAGCTAGTTCAGTGGAGTAATTGGATCTAAAGCCATACTGACAGTCGGTTAAAAGTGAAAATTTTGTGAAGTAGTCAATCAATCTAATGGCAATTAATTTTTCAAATATTTTGCTAATGCTTGGAAGGATAGAAACCGGCCTGTAATTATTATAATTAGATTTTTCACCTTTCTTAAATATTGGTATCACTTTTGCTACTTGCAATTGTTTAGGAAGGTAACCTCTGTAAAACATTTATTTATAATGATCTTTAAAATGGAGAAATTTCAGTAGTACATTCCTTAAGTACTTTTACACTGATGTCATCAAAAACCGGAGACGTATAATTTAGATTATTTATAACATCCTTAATTTCTTGCTCTGTTGTGGGTTTAAGAAAGAATGAGAAAGGGACTGGCTCTGGAAGAAAGGACTCAAATGAAACTGAAGGTGGACCGATATCTGAAGCTAATTTGCTACCAATATTCGTGAAGTAGTTATTAAATTCGTCTGCAATATCGCTGTCATTAGATACAGTTTTATCTTGAAAATTCATTGAAGTTGGCAATTTAGATCTATTTATCCCCATTAAGTAATGTAAATTTATACAAGTTTTTTTAGAGTCACCTGATTGTTCACTAAATTTTTCTTTAAAGTAATTCTCTTTGGCTGTCCTTATTATTGATGTCAACGTATTCCTATATCGTTTAAATATTGTTTCATAGGTTAGTGGCCATTTTGCGTATAACTTTTGTAACTTGTTACGATGTTTTATTGACTTTATTAAACCTGGAGTTATGTATTGCTTGCCAAAATGTTTTCTTTAACCATAAATGATTTTATTGGGAAATTAATGTTATATAGTCTCTTGAATGTGTCCATGTAGAAATTAAATATATGTTCAGTTCCTTCATTATTAGCTAGTTCTAAATCCCACCTAATTTTTTTTTTTTTTTTCTTCTTTGAAAGTTGCAATTTTATCATTGGTAATAATTCTCTTTGTTACATGCACATATGATATATTGTTAAGGGCAAGTGTAGAAAAAAGACCAAATACCGGGAAGTGGTCACTGATTGATGAATAAAATATACCACTTTTCATATAATTGTGAATGTCATGTGACCATATATGATCAATTAATGTTGCAGAGGTAGAGGTTACTCTGGTTGGCTTTAAAATACTTTGAAAGAATTTGTAGGAATGGAACATATTAATGTATGAAATGGTATTGTTATTGGCATTTAACAGGTTAACATTAAAATCTCCCATCAAATAACATGGTAAACTAAGATTAGATACATAATCTAAAATTTGTTTCATTGATTAAAAAAAATCATGAAGTGATGCATTGGGTGGTCTGTAAAAAAAACTTATTATGAAATTTGAAGGCTTGATTATTTTAATACATAGTGATTCAAGGTGTGGTAGTTTTAAACAAGCGTTAGTAATCTTTTCTCCTTGAAACTTGTTATGCAGATAAATAGCTAGGCCTCCCCCTTGTGTTGACTTATTCTGAAAGTATGAAAAGTAGTTACTCTGGTTATATAAGTTACATATGGCATCATTTTGACGTGTTTCACATAACCCGATAGCATCAAACGTGACAGAAGATTGATTTAAACATTCATCAAATAACGAGTCCAGGTGTTGAGGAGCACTACTTATATTATACGACAATATTTTTAAACTATTTGGAGGATCAGTTTCTTGTAAGTCCTCATTACAGAAAACATAATCACATGATGGTTCTGGCAGTATCGGTTCTCTTGATCGATCTTTAACATGATTGGGTCTTTCTAATTCACTAAAATCATATGTTAATGTATTTAATATGCTAAGTGGGTAGTTGTGATTGTCCATAATTATCATATTAGGAAATTATATGTCATTTAAATTATGAAATGGCAGGTATTGGTTTATATTCATTATATAGATGTTGATATTATATTACACTATTTATACTACGAATGACGAGTTATTTTCTCACGGCACCTCGTAGACTTTTCTTCACCGGCTTATTCTGTGTCGAGGCAGCAGGTGTAGTAGCAGGAGTGGAAGGAGACGAGCAGGGGGCCGGACCATCACGAAGAGGCGCGGGCAGGGTGGGGAAGGGACCATTCCCGGCGCCAGCCCATGCCCCCGCCACCTCCACGACGACCCCAGCAGCAGCAGCAGCAGCAGCAGCAGGCCCCGGCTCAGCCCGTACCCCGGCGCCAGCCACACCCCGTGGTCCCCGTCGACTGCCGCATCCGATCAACTCCAACGTCACTGGTCTTGTCTTTGATGATTAACTTGTTGTGACGGAAGAATGTCACTTTCCCTTGTGCTCTTCCCTGTTTTAGTAGAGGCATCTGAGCATTCTTCACGGCTTGTGACGCTGCACAGAGGTCATCGTTCACGAATATGTTCGTGCCACTCAGCTTCTTGGAGTTCCTCATCACAGCTTCTCGATCGCAGTAACGAGAGAATCTTGCTACGATGGGACGAGGCCTGGCGTCGCGGCGCACACCAACACGATGGGCTCGCTCCAACACGAGTCCCGGCAGCTGCATCTTTTCCTCCAGGAGTGACGTCACGGCTCCCATGGCTCAGTGGCTCCACGCTCCTCCATGCCATTGATTCGCACGTCGCTCCTTCTGCTATAATTTTCCTGATAGTTTAAACTCTCTTCAAGTTCTTGAGGAGCAGATGAAAGCACATCGATATTAAGGAGCAGATGAAAACACCTTGGTATTGAGGAGCAGAAGAAAGCACCTTGATATTGAAGAGCAGATGTAAACAGATCCATATTGAGGAGCAGATGAAAGCACCTCGATATTGAGGATCAGATGAGAGCACCTTGATATTGAGGAGCAGATGAAACCACATCGATATTGGGGAGCAGATGAAAGCACATCGATATTGGGGAGCAGATGAAAGCACCTCGATATTGATGAGCAGATGAAACCACATCGATATTGGGGAGCAGATGAAAGCACATCGATATTGGGGAGCAGATGAAACCACATCGATATTGAGGAGCAGATGAAACCACATCGATATTGGGGAGCAGATGAAAGCACATCGATATTGGGGAGCAGATGAAACCACATCGATATTGAGGAGCAGATGAAACCACATCGATATTGGGGAGCAGATGAAAGCACATCGATATTGGGGAGCAGATGATAGCACCTCGATATTGATGAGCAGATGAAAGCACATCGATAATGAGGAGCAGATGAAAGCACTACGATATTGAGAAGATGAAAGCACCTCGATATTAAGGAGCAGGTGAAAGCACATCGATATCGGGGAGCAAGTGAAAGCACCTCGATATTGAAGAGCAGGTGAAAGCACCTCGATATTGAGGAGCAGATGAAAGCACCTCGATATTGAGGAGCCGATGAAAACACCATGATATTGAGGAGCAGATGAAAGGACCTCGATATTGAGGAGCAGATGAAAGCACCTCAATATTGAGGAGCAGATGAAAGTACCTCGATATTGCGAAACAGATGAATGCACCTTGATATTGAGCAGCAGACTAAAGCACCTCGATATTGAGCAGCAGATGAAAGCACCTCGATATTGAGGAGCAGATGAAAGCACCTCGATATTGAGGAACAGATGAAAGCACCTCGATATTGAGGAGCAGTGAAAGCACCTCGATATTGAGCAGCAGACTAAAGCACCTCGATATTGAGGAGCAGTGAAAGCACCTCGATATTGAGCAGCAGATGAAAGCACCTCGATATTGAGGAGCAGATGAAAGCACCTCGATATTGAGGAACAGATGAAAGCACCTCGATATTGAGGAATAGATGAAAGCACCTCGATATTGAGGAGCAGATGAAAGCACCTCGATATTGAGGAACAGATGAAAGCACCTCGATATTGAGGAACAGATGAAAGCACCTCGATATTGAGGAACAGATGAAAGCACCTCGATATTGAGGAACAGATGAAAGCACCTCGATATTGAGGAACAGATGAAAGCACCTCGATATTGAGGAGCAGATGAAACCACCTCGATATTGAGGAGCAGATGAAACCACCTCGATATTGAGGAACAGATGAAAGCACCTCGATATTGAGGAACAGATGAAAGCACCTCGATATTGAGGAGCAGATGAAAGCACCTCGATATTGAGGAACAGATGAAAGCACCTCGATATTGAGGAACAGATGAAAGCACCTCGATATTGAGGAACAGATGAAAGCACCTCGATATTGAGGAGCAGATGAAAGCACCTCGATATTGAGGAACAGATGAAAGCACCTCGATATTGAGGAGCAGTGAAAGCACCTCGATATTGAGGAACAGATGAAAGCACCTCGATATTGAGGAGCAGTGAAAGCACCTCGATATTGAGGAACAGATGAAAGCACCTCGATATTGAGGAGCAGTGAAAGCACCTCGATATTGAGGAACAGATGAAAGCACCTCGATATTGAGGAACAGATGAAAGCACCTCGATATTGAGGAACAGATGAAAGCACCTCGATATTGAGGAACAGATGAAAGCACCTCGATATTGAGGAACATATGAAAGCACCTCGATATTGAGGAACAGATGAAAGCACCTCGATATTGAGCAGCAGATGAAAGCACCTCGATATTGAGGAACAGATGAAAGCACCTCGATATTGAGCAGCAGATGAAAGCACCTCGATATTGAGGAACAGATGAAAGCACCTCGATATTGAGCAGCAGATGAAAGCATCTCGATATTGAGGAGCAGTGAAAGCACCTCGATATTGAGCAGCAGATGAAAGCTCCTCGATATTGAGGAACAGATGAAAGCACCTCGATATTGAGGAGCAGATGAAAGCACCTTGATATTGAGGAACAGATGAAAGCACCTCGATATTGAGCAGCAGATGAAAGCACCTCGATATTGAGGAACAGATGAAAGCACCTCGATATTGAGGAGCAGATGAAAGCACCTCGATATTGAGCAGCAGATGAAAGCACCTCGATATTGAGCAGCAGATGAAAGCACCTCGATATTGAGCAGCAGATGAAAGCACCTCGATATTGAGGAACAGATGAAAGCACCTCGATATTGAGGAACAGATGAAAGCACCTCGATATTGAGGAACAGATGAAAGCACCTCGATATTGAGGAACAGATGAAAACATCTCGATATTGAGGAACAGATGAAAGCACCTCGATATTGAGGAACAGATGAAAGCACCTCGATATTGAGGAACAGATGAAAACATCTCGATATTGAGGAGCAGTGAAAGGACCTCGATATTGAGGAACAGATGAAAACATCTCGATATTGAGGAGCAGTGAAAGGACCTCGATATTAAGGAGCAGTGAAAGGACCTCGATATTGAGGAACAGATGAAAACATCTCGATATTGAGGAGCAGTGAAAGGACCTCGATATTGAGGAGCAGTGAAAGGACCTCGATATTGAGGAGCAGTGAAAGCACCTCGATATTGAGGAGCAGTGAAAGCACCTCGATATTGAGGAGCAGATGAAAGCACCTCGATATTGAGGAGCAGATGAAAGCACCTTGATATTGAGGAGCAGATGAAAGCACCTTGATATTGAGGAGCAGATGAAAGCACCTTGATATTGAGGAGCAGATGAAAGCACCTCGATATTGATGAGCAGGTGAAAGCACCTCGATATTGAGGAGCAGATGAAAGCACCTCGATATTGAGGAGCAGATGAAAGCACCTTGATATTGAGGAGCAGATGAAAGCACCTTGATATTGAGGAGCAGATGAAAGCACCTCGATATTGAGGAGCAGATGAAAGCACCTTGATATTGAGGAGATGAAAGCACCTCGATATTGAGGAGCAGATGAAAGCACCTTGATATTGAGGAGCAGATGAAAGCACCTCGATATTGAGGAGCAGATGAAAGCACCTTGATATTGAGGAACAGATGAAAGCACCTCGATATTGAGGAGCAGATGAAAGCACCTTGATATTGAGGAGCAGATGAAAGCACCTCGATATTGAGGAGCAGATGAAAGCACCTCGATATTGAGGAGCAGATAATAGCACCTCGATATTGAGGAGCAGATGAAAGCACCTCGATATTGAGGAGCAGATGAAAGCACCTTGATATTGAGGAGCAGATAATAGCACCTCGATATTGAGGAGCAGATGAAAGCACCTCGATATTGAGGAGCAGATGAAAGCACCTCGATATTGAGGAGCAGATGAAAGCACCTCGATATTGAGGAGCAGATGAAAGCACCTCGATATTGAATAGAAGATAAAAGCACCTCGATAATGAGAAGCAGATGAAAGCACCTCAATATTGAGGAGCAGATGAAAGCATATCGATATTGAGGAGCAGGTGATAGCACATCGATATTGAGAAACAGGTGAAAACAACTTGATATTGAGGAGCAAATGAAAGCACCTCGATGTTGAGGAGCAGGTGAAGGCACCTTGATATTGAGAAGCAGATGAAAGCACCTTGATATGGAGGAGCAGATGAAAGCACCTTGATATTGAGGAGCAGGTGAAAGCACATCGATATTAAGGAGCAGATGAAAGCCCCTCGATATTGAGGAGCAGATGAAAGCACCTCGATATTGTGGAGCGGATGAAAGCACCTTGATATTGAGAAGCAGATGATAGCACCTTGATAGTGAAGAGCAGGTGAAAGCACATCGATATTGGGGAGCGGATAAAAGCACCTTGATATTGAGAAGCAGATGATCGCACCTCGATATTGAGGAGCAGGTGAAAGCACATCGATATTGGGGAGCGGGTGAAAGCACCTTGATATTGAGGAGCATGTGAAAGCACCTCGATATTGGGGAGCGGGTGAAGGCACCTCGATATTGAGGAGCAAATGATAGCACCTCGATATTGAGGAGTAGTTGAAAGCACATCGATATCAAGGAGCAGGTGAAAGCACCTCGATATTGAGGAGCAGATGAAAGCACCTTGATATTGAGGAGTATATGAAAGAACCTCGATATTGAGGAGCATATGAAAGCACCTTGATATTGATTAGCAGATGAAAGCACCTTGATATAGAGAAGCAGATGAAAACACCTTGATATTGATGAGCAGATGAAAGCACCTTGATATTGAGGAGCAGGTGAAAGCACATCGGTATTTTTTTTTTTACAACAAAAGAGGCAGCTCAATGGCACACACAAAAAAAACAATAATAAAAAAAAATTCGCTAATCGCTGCTCCCATTAAAGAATCAGAAGAGGTGGCCAAAATCAAGGTCAAATTCGGAAGGAGAGATGTCCTGATACCCTCCTTTTGAAAGAGTTCAAGTCGTAGGCAGGAGGAAATACAGATGAAGGAATATTGTTCCAGAGTTTACCAGCGTGAGGGATGAAAGAGTGAAGATGCTGGTTAACTCTTGTATAAGGGGTTTGGACAGTATAGGGATGAGCATGAGTAGAAAGATGTGTGCAGCGGGGCCGCAGGAATTGGGGAGGCATGCAGTTAGCAAGTTCAAAAGAGCAGTCAGCGTTGAAATATCGATAGAAGACAGAAAGAGAGGCAACAGCGGATGAAAGCACCTTGATATTGAGAAGCAGATTAAAGCACCTTGATATTGAGAAGCAGATGAAAGCACCTTGATATTGAGGAGCAGGTGAAAGCACATCGATATTGGGGAGCTGGTGAAAGCACCTTGATATTGAGAAGCAGATGAAAGCACCTTGATATTGAGTAGCAGAAGAAAGCACTTTGATATTGAGGAGCAGATTAAAGCACTCTGATATCGAGGTGCAGATGAAAACACCTCGATATTGAACTGTAGATGAAAGCACCTTGATATTAAGGAGCAGAAGAAACCACCTTGATATTGATGAGTAGATGTAAACAGCTCCATATAGAGGAGCAGATGAAAGCACCTCGATAATGATGAGCAAATGAAAGCACCTCGATATTGAACAAAAGATGAAAGCACCTCGGTATTAAGGAGCAGGTGAGAGCACATCGATATTGGGGAGCAGATGAAAGCATATCGATATTAAGGAGCAGGTGAAAGCACCTCGATATTAGGGAGCAGGTGAAAGCACCTCGATATTAAAGAGCAGGTGAAAGCACCTCGATATTGAGGAGCAGGTGAAAGCACCTCGATATTAAGGAGCAGGTGAAAGCAGCTCGATATTGGGGAGCAGGTGAAAGCACCTCGATATTAAGGAGCAGATGAAAGCAAATCGATATTGAGGAGCAGGTGAAAGCACCTCGATATTAAGGAGCAGATGAAAGCAAATCGATATTGAGGAGCATATGAAAGCACCTTGATATTGAGGAGCAGATGAAAGCAAATCGATATTGAGGAGCAGATGAAAGCAAATCGATATTGAGGAGCAGGTGAAAGCAAATCGATATTGAGGAGCAGGTGAAAGCAAATCGATATTGAGGAGCAGATGAAAGCACCTCGATATTGAGGAGCAGATGAAAGCAAATCGATATTGAGGAGCAAATGAAAGCAAATCGATATTGAGGAGCAGGTGAAAGCAAATCGATATTGAGGAGCAGGTGAAAGCAAATCGATATTGAGGAGCAGATGAAAGCAAATCGATATTGAGGAGCAGGTGAAAGCAAATAGATATTGAGGAGCAGATGAAAGCACCTTGATATTGAGGAGCAGGTGAAAGCACCTCGATATTGAGGAGCAGATGAAAGCAAATCGATATTGAGGAGCAGATGAAAGCACCTTGATATTGAGGAACAGATGAAAGCACCTCGATATTGAGGAGCAGATGAAAGCAAATCGATATTGAGGAGCAGATGAAAGCAAATCGATATTGAGGAGCAGGTGAAAGCAAATCGATATTGAGGAGCAGGTGAAAGCAAATCGATATTGAGGAGCAGATGAAAGCACCTCGATATTGAGGAGCATATGAAAGCAAATCGATATTGAGGAGCAAATGAAAGCAAATCGATATTGAGGAGCAGGTGAAAGCAAATCGATATTGAGGAGCAGATGAAAGCAAATCGATATTGAGGAGCAGATGAAAGCAAATCGATATTGAGGAGCAGGTGAAAGCAAATAGATATTGAGGAGCAGATGAAAGCACCTTGATATTGAGGAGCAGGTGAAAGCACCTCGATATTGAGGAGCAGATGAAAGCAAATCGATAATGAGGAGCAGGTGAAAGCAAATTGATATTGAGGAGCAGGTGAAAGCACCTCGATATTGAGGAGCAAATGAAAGCAAATCGATATTGAGGAGCAGATGAAAGCACCTCGATATTGAGGAGCAGGTGAAAGCAAATCGATATTGAGGAGCAGATGAAAGCACCTCGATATTGAGGAGCAGATGAAAGCAAATCGATATTGAGGAGCAAATGAAAGCAAATCGATATTGAGGAGCAGGTGAAAGCAAATCGATATTGAGGAGCAGGTAAAAGCAAATAGATATTGAGGAGCAGATGAAAGCACCTTGATATTGAGGAGCAGGTGAAAGCACCTCGATATTAAGGAGCAGATGAAAGCAAATCGATATTGAGGAGCAGATGAAAGCACCTTGATATTGAGGAGCAGATGAAAGCAAATCGATATTGAGGAGCAGATGAAAGCAAATCGATATTGAGGAGCAGGTGAAAGCAAATCGATATTGAGGAGCAGGTGAAAGCAAATCGATATTAAGGAGCAGATGAAAGCACCTCGATATTGAGGAGCAGATGAAAGCAAATCGATATTGAGGAGCAAATGAAAGCAAATCGATATTGAGGAGCAGGTGAAAGCAAATCGATATTGAGGAGCAGGTGAAAGCAAATCGATATTGAGGAGCAGATGAAAGCAAATCGATATTGAGGAGCAGGTGAAAGCAAATAGATATTGAGGAGCAGATGAAAGCACCTTGATATTGAGGAGCAGGTGAAAGCACCTCGATATTGAGGAGCAGATGAAAGCAAATCGATATTGAGGAGCAGGTGAAAGCAAATTGATATTGAGGAGCAGGTGAAAGCACCTCGATATTGAGGAGCAAATGAAAGCAAATCGATATTGAGGAGCAGATGAAAGCACCTCGATATTGAGGAGCAGATGAAAGCACCTTGATATTGAGGAACAGATGAAAGCACCTCGATATTGGGGAAAAGATGAAAGCACCTTGATATTGAGGAGCAGATGAAAGCACCTCGATATTGAGGAGCAGATGAAAGCACCTCGATATTGAGGAGCAGATAATAGCACCTCGATATTGAGGAGCAGATGAAAGCACCTCGATATTGAGGAGCAGATGAAAGCACCTTGATATTGAGGAGCAGATAATAGCACCTCGATATTGAGGAGCAGATAAAAGCACCTCAATATTGAGGAGCAGATGAAAGCACCTCGATATTGAGTAGCAGATGAAAGCACCTCGATATTGAGGAGCAGATGAAAGCACCTCGATATTGAGGAGCAGGTGAAAGCACCTCGATATTAAGGAGCAGATGAAAGCAAATCGATATTGAGGAGCAAATGAAAGGAAATCGATATTGAGGAGCAGGTGAAAGCAAATCGATATTGAGGAGCAGGTGAAAGCAAATCGATATTGAGGAGCAGATGAAAGCAAATCGATATTGAGGAGCAGATGAAAGCACCTCGATATTGAGGAGCAGATAATAGCA
This sequence comes from Eriocheir sinensis, assembly GCF_024679095.1. NCBI lineage: Eukaryota > Metazoa > Arthropoda > Malacostraca > Decapoda > Varunidae > Eriocheir > Eriocheir sinensis. The sequence continues at coordinate 11,085,970 of NC_066551.1, forward strand.
CCTCGATATTGAGGAGCAGATGAAAGCACCTCGATATTGAGGAGCAGATGAAAGCACCTTGATATTGAGGAGCAGATAATAGCACCTCGATATTGAGGAGCAGATAAAAGCACCTCAATATTGAGGAGCAGATGAAAGCACCTCGATATTGAGGAGCAGATGAAAGCACCTCGATATTGAGGAGCAGATGAAAGCACCTCGATATTGAGGAGCAGGTGAAAGCACCTCGATATTAAGGAGCAGATGAAAGCAAATCGATATTGAGGAGCAAATGAAAGCAAATCGATATTGAGGAGCAGGTGAAAGCAAATCGATATTGAGGAGCAGGTGAAAGCAAATCGATATTGAGGAGCAGATGAAAGCAAATCGATATTGAGGAGCAGGTGAAAGCAAATAGATATTGAGGAGCAGATGAAAGCACCTTGATATTGAGGAGCAGGTGAAAGCACCTCGATATTGAGGAGCAGATGAAAGCAAATCGATATTGAGGAGCAGGTGAAAGCAAATCGATATTGAGGAGCAGGTGAAAGCACCTCGATATTGAGGAGCAAATGAAAGCAAATCGATATTGAGGAGCAGATGAAAGCACCTCGATATTGAGGAACAGATGAAAGCACCTCGATATTGAGGAACAGATGAAAGCACCTCGATATTGAGGAGCAGATGAAAGCACCTTGATATTGAGGAACAGATGAAAGCACCTCGATATTGAGGAGCAGATGAAAGCACCTTGATATTGAGGAGCAGATGAAAGCACCTCGATATTGAGGAGCAGATGAAAGCACCTCGATATTGAGGAGCAGATAATAGCACCGCGATATTGAGGAGCAGATGAAAGCACCTCGATATTGAGGAGCAGATGAAAGCACCTTGATATTGAGGAGCAGATAATAGCACCTCGATATTGAGGAGCAGATAAAAGCACCTCAATATTGAGGAGCAGGTGAAAGCAAATCGATATTGAGGAGCAGATGAAAGCACCTCGATATTGAGGAGCAGATGAAAGTAAATCGATATTGAGGAGCAAATGAAAGCAAATCGATATTGAGGAGCAGGTGAAAGCAAATCGATATTGAGGAGCAGGTGAAAGCAAATCGATATTGAGGAGCAGGTGAAAGCAAATCGATATTGAGGAGCAGATGAAAGCAAATCGATATTGAGGAGCAGGTGAAAGCAAATAGATATTGAGGAGCAGATGAAAGCACCTTGATATTGAGGAGCAGGTGAAAGCACCTCGATATTGAGGAGCAGATGAAAGCAAATCGATATTGAGGAGCAGGTGAAAGCAAATCGATATTGAGGAGCAGGTGAAAGCACCTCGATATTGAGGAGCAAATGAAAGCAAATCGATATTGAGGAGCAGATGAAAGCAAATCGATATTGAGGAGCAGGTGAAAGCAAATCGATATTGAGGAGCAGGTGAAAGCAAATCGATATTGAGGAGCAGATGAAAGCAAATCGATATTGAGGAGCAGATGAAAGCAAATCGATATTGAGGAGCAGGTGAAAGCAAATCGATATTGAGGAGCAGATGAAAGCACCTCGATATTGAGGAGCAGATGAAAGCAAATTGATATTGAGGAGCAGGTGAAAGCAAATCGATATTGGGGAGCAGGTGAAAGCACCTTGATATTGAGGAGCAGGTGAAAGCACCTCGATATTGAGGAGCAGATGAAAGCACCTTGATATTGAGGAGCAGATGAAAGCACATTGATATTGAGGAGCAGGTGAAAGCACCTTGATATTGAGGAGCAGATGAAAGCACATTGATATTGAGGAGCAGGTGAAAGCACCTCGATATTGAGGAGCAGGTGAAAGCACCTTGATATTGAGGAGCAAGTGAAAGCACCTTGATATTGAGGAGCAGATGAAAGCACCTCGATATTGAGGAGCAGGTGAAAGCACATGGATATTGGGGAGCAGGTGAAAGCACCTCGATATTGAGGAGCAGGTGAAAGCACCTTGATATTGAGGAGCAGGTGAAAGCACCTCGATATTGAGGAGCAGGTGAAAGCACCTCGATATTGAGGAGCAGGTGAAAGCACCTCGATATTGAGGAGCAGGTGAAAGCACCTCGATATTGAGGAGCAGGTGAAAGCACCTCGATATTGAGGAGCAGGTGAAATCACCTTGATATTGGGGAGCAGGTGAAAGCACCTCGATATTGAGGAGCAGGTGAAAGCACCTCGATATTGAGGAGCAGGTGAAAGCACCTCGATATTGAGGAGCAGGTGAAATCACCTTGATATTGAGGAGCAGGTGAAAGCACCTCGATATTGAGGAGCAGGTGAAAGCACCTCGATATTGAGGAGCAGGTGAAAGCACTTTGATATTGAGGAGCAGATGAAAGCACCTTGATATTGAGGAGCAGATGAAAGCACCTCGATACTGAGGAGCAGGTGAAAGCACTTTGATATTGAGGAGCAGGTGAAAGCACCTTGATATTGAGGAGCAGATGAAAGCACCTCGACATTGAGGAGCAGGTGAAAGCACTTTGATATTGAGGAGCAGATGAAAGCACTTTGATATTGAGGAGCAGGTGAAAGCACCTCGATATTGAGGAGCAGATGAAAGCACTTTGATATTGAGGAGCAGGTGAAAGCACATTGATATTGAGGAGCAGATAATAGCACATCGATATTGATATTGATATTGATATCTTTATTGGCCATTGATATAATATAATATGTAATAAACAGTAAACAGTAATAGTACAGCCCAGGTCCATTAAGCAAGAAGCTTTTGTATGGACCAGTTTTAATGAACAAAGAAAAATATAGAACATGCAAATGTTTTAGCCTAGTTGAAGACAGTATCTATCATGTATAAGACATAAATACAGCACATTTTAGTTTATTGCCTACTCATAGAAATACATGTACATGCAGACCCACATGTGTACATACAGAATCACATACATACATACATACATACATATACACATACATATACATACATACACACATACATGCAGCCTAGCATACATATACAAATAAATACATAAAGAAATACACATATACGTTCATACAAACAATACACATACACACCATATACATACATATGGACATACAAACAAACATATATACATACATACATACATACAAATACATACACATATACACATACATATACATATACACACATATGTACACATACACACATTCATACGCATCCATATACATACATATGTACATATATACACACACATACATACACAAATAAATACACACACACATACATATATACACATACATACACACATACATACATATACATATACATACACACACATATGCATACATAAACACAAATACACATACACATATACATACATACATACATACACATATACATATATACACACAAAAACACACCCACATATACATTAACATACCACCACACATACATATACATACATACATGTATATATAGTATTGTAAATAATAATAGTAGAAAATAAAAAATAATAATAATAGTAATAATAATATTAACATGTCTGATTATTGTTCATAACTTTGCAATAAAAATGATTTAATTTGCCTTTAAATGTATTAATAGAAGTGAGTGATTTGATATCCTGTGGGAGGTTGTTCCAGTGTGTGACGCCCCGCACACTCACACTGCGCTGAGCCTGGACAGTGCGACAGTACGGTACTCTTAGGTCATGCGGTCGTCTTGTGTTGATGTTATGAGACAGTGGCTGGAATATGTTGATGGGATACACATGTAATGCTTTGAACACAAATAAACAAGTCTGAAGTAATATAAGATCTGGTAATTTGAGAAGCTTGTAGTCACAAAAGAGAGGGTTGGTGTGTTCATATTTTGATTTATATGACATTACCTAATAACTTTTTCTGTGCAACAAATAGTTGGTCTATAAGTGTTTTGAATGCTCCTCCCCAAACTGCTGAACAATACAATAATACTGGATATACAGTAGAATAATATATTAGTTTTAGGGAATCTTTAGTTACATTATTTCTAATTCTATATATTACACCTGTGACTTGAGATATTCTAATACAAACTTGCTGTAGGTGAGCTTTCCACGTTAGGTTTTCGTCAATTGTTACACCTAGGAATTTTATGTTGTTGACTCGACTCAATGATTTATTATTTAATTGTACATCAATATTGTCGTGAATTGAATGTATGGAACTAGATAGCATATAGAATGTCTTTGAAATATTTAGTGTTAATTTATTAGCAGTAATCCAATTTGATACATTTATTAGTTCTTTATTTAGAATTGCTATAATATCTTTAATGTTGTGACCCTGTACATATATTGTGGCATCATCTGCAAACAACAAAATTTTTAATTTAGTACTTGTGTATATTATATCATTGACATATATTAAAAAGAGAATTGGTCCCAGAATAGACCCTTGTGGAACACTGCACCTGACCGTGCTGTAGGAAGAAGATTTGTTATTGTATACTGTAAATTGTGTTCTGGAGGACATATAGCTTTTTAAAAAATTATGAGCTTTTCCACGTATGCCAAATATACTTAATTTATGCAGCAAAATGTGATGGGATATGGTATCAAAAGCCTTACTTAGGTCACAAAACACTGTAATTTGATTACTTTTATTATCTAATGTATCATGAATACTTTGGCAAAGTTGGTGAATAGCTAGTTCAGTGGAGTAATTGGATCTAAAGCCATACTGACAGTCGGTTAAAAGTGAAAATTTTGTGAAGTAGTCAATCAATCTAATGGCAATTAATTTTTCAAATATTTTGCTAATGGTTGGAAGGATAGAAACCGGCCTGTAATTATTATAATTAGATTTTTCACCTTTCTTAAATATTGGTATCACTTTTGCTACTTGCAATTGTTTAGGAAGGTAACCCTCTGTAAAACATTTATTTATAATGATCTTTAAAAATGGAGAAATTTCAGTAGTACATTCCTTAAGTACTTTTACACTGATGTCATCAAACTCCGGAGACGTAACTTTTAGATTATTTATAACATCCTTAATTTCTTGCTCTGTTGTGGGTTTAAGAAAGAATGAGAAAGGGACTGGCTCTGGAAGAAAGGACTCAAATGAAACTGAAGGTGGACCGATATCTGAAGCTAATTTGCTACCAATATTCGTGAAGTAGATATTAAATTCGCCTGCAATATCGCTTTCATTAGATACAGTTTTATCTTGAAAATTCATTGAAGTTGGCAATTTAGATCTATTTATCCCCATTAAGTAATGTAAAGTTTCCCATGTTTTTTTAGAGTCACCTGATTGTTCACTAAATTTTTCTTTAAAGTAATTCTCTTTGGCTGTCCTTATTATTGATGTCAACGTATTCCTATATCGTTTAAATATTGTTTCGTAGGTTAGTGGCCATTTTGCGTACAACTTTTGTAACTTGTTACGATGTTTTATTGACTTTATTAAACCTGGAGTTATGTATTGCTTGCCAAAATGTTTTTCTTGAACCAAAAATGATTTTATTGGGAAATTAATGTTATATAGTCTCTTGAATGTGTCCATGTAGAAATTAAATATATGTTCAGTTCCTTCATTATTAGCTAGTTCTAAATCCCACCTAATTTTTTTTTTTTTTTCTTCTTTGAAAGTTGCAATTTTATCATTGGTAATAATTCTCTTTGTTACATGCACATATGATATATTGTTAAGGGCAAGTGTAGAAAAAAGACCAAATACCGGGAAGTGGTCACTGATTGATGAATAAAATATACCACTTTTCATATAATTGTGAATGTCATGTGACCATATATGATCAATTAATGTTGCAGAGGTAGAGGTTACTCTGGTTGGCTTTAAAATACTTTGAAAGAATTTGTAGGAATGGAACATATTAATGTATGAAATGGTATTGTTATTGGCATTTAACAGGTTAACATTAAAATCTCCCATCAAATAACATGGTAAACTAAGATTAGATACATAATCTAAAATTTGTTTCATTGATTAAAAAAAATCATGAAGTGATGCATTGGGTGGTCTGTAAAAAAAACTTATTATGAAATTTGAAGGCTTGATTATTTTAATACATAGTGATTCAAGGTGTGGTAGTTTTAAACAAGCGTTAGTAATCTTTTCTCCTTGAAACTTGTTATGCAGATAAATAGCTAGCCTCCCTTGTGTTGACTTATTCTGAAAGTATGAAAAGTTACTCTGGTTATATAAGTTACATATGGCATCATTTTGACGTGTTTCACATAACCCGATAGCATCAAACGTGACAGAAGATTGATTTAAACATTCATCAAATAACGAGTCCAGGTGTTGAGGAGCACTACTTATATTATACGACAATATTTTTAAACTATTTGGAGGATCAGTTTCTTGTAAGTCCTCATTACAGAAAACATAATCACATGATGGTTCTGGCAGTATCGGTTCTCTTGATCGATCTTTAACATGATTGGGTCTTTCTAATTCACTAAAATCATATGTTAATGTATTTAATATGCTAAGTGGGTAGTTGTGATTGTCCATAATTATCATATTAGGAAATTATATGTCATTTAAATTATGAAATGGCAGGTATTGGTTTATATTCATTATATAGATGTTGATATTATATTACACTATTTATACTACGAATGACGAGTTATTTTCACGGCACCTGTAGACTTTTCTTCACCGGCTTATTCTGTGTCGAGGCAGCAGGTGTGGTAGCAGGAGTGGAAGGAGACGAGCAGGGGCCGGACCATCACGAAGAGGCGGGCAGGGTGGGGAAGGGACCATTCCCGGCGCCAGCCCATGCCCTGCCACCTCCACGACGACCCCAGCAGCAGCAGCAGCAGCAGCAGCAGGCCCCGGCTCAGCCCGTACCCCGGCGCCAGCCACACCCGTGGTCCCCGTCGACTGACGCATCCGATCAACTCCAACGTCACTGGTCTTGTCTTTGATGATTAACTTGTTGTGACGGAAGAATGTCACTTTCACTTGTGATCTTCCCTTTTTTAGTAGAGGCATCTGAGCATTCTTCACTGCTTGAGACGCTGCACAGAGGTCATCGTTCACGAATATGTTCGTGCCACTCAGCTTGAGTTCCTCATCACAGCTTCTCGATCGCAGTAACGAGAGAATCTTGCTACGATGGGACGAGGCCTGGCGTCGCGGCGCACACCAACACGATGGGCTTGCTCCAACACGAGTCCCGGCAGCTGCATCTTTTCCTCCAGGAGTGACGTCACGGCTCCATGGCTCAGTGGCTCCACGCTCCTCCATGCCATTGATTCGCACGTCGCTCCTTCTGCTATAATTTTCCTGATAGTTTAAACTCTCTTCAAGTTCTTGAGGAGCAGATGAAAGCACATCGATATTAAGGAGCAGATGAAAACACCTTGGTATTGAGGAGCAGAAGAAAGCACCTTGATATTGAAGAGCAGATGTAAACAGATCCATATTGAGGAGCAGATGAAAGCACCTCGATATTGAGGAGCAGATGAGCAGATGAGCACTGATATTGAGGAGCAGATGAAAGCACATCGATATTGGGAGCAGATGAAACCACATCGATATTGGGGAGCAGATGAAGCACATCGATATTGATGAGCAGATGAAACCATCGATATTGGGGAACAGATGAAAGCACATAGATATAGAGTAGCAGATGAAAGCACATCGATATTGAGGTGCAGATGAAACCACATCGATATTGAGGAGCAGATGAAAGCACATCGATATTTTGGAGCAGATGAAATAACATCGATATTGACAGATGAAATCACATAGATATTGATGAGCAGATGAAAGCACATCGATATTGAGGAGCAGATGAAAGCACCTCGATATTGGGGAGCAGATGAAAGCACATCGATATTGAGGAGCAGATGAAAGCACATCGATATTGAGGAGCAGATGAAAGCACATCGATATTGAGGAGCAGATGAAAGCACATCGATATTGGGGAGCAGATGAAAGCACCTCGATAATGATGAGCAGATAAAAGCACATCGATATTGGGGAGCAGATGAAAGCACCTCGATAATGAGAAGATGAAAGCACCTCGATATTAAGGGCAGATGAAAGCACATCGATATTGAGGAGCAAGTGAAAAAGCACCTCGATATTGAAGAGCAGGTGAAAGCACCTCGATATTGAGGAGCAGATGAAGCACCTCGATATTGAGCAGCAGACTGAAAACACCATGATATTGAGCAGCAGATGAAAGCACCTCGATATTGAGGACAGATGAAAGCACCTCAATATTGAGGAGCAGATGAAAGTACTCGATGTTGAGGAGCAGATGAAAGCACCTCGATATTGAGGAACAGACTTCAAAAGCACCTCGATATTGAGGAGCAGATGAAAGCACCTCGATATTGAGGAGCAGATGAAAATCTGATCCATTCATTACTTTTCACCAGTAAGTTTATTAATTCAATTATTCAAAGCGTGCATAACTTTACATACAAGAAGAACAATATAAGAACATAGGAGACTGGTAAGAGGTCGAGTGGCTCACACAGGGCTGATGCACATGACGTATGAACATTGATTATTTGATCAGTGTTGGGCAACAAGATAGTTGGCTATATAGCCGTGGATTTGTCATTTAAGACCCAAGAGGTATTTTAAGTGTGAGTCGCTGCAATGCTTATGCGGTTTACCAACATCTGGATGCAACTCATTGATTTATCTCAGTTGAAAGCAAATAAAGGCCACATATCTTTCCGTCCAGAGATGTTGCCATTTGTCTTGTGGGCAGGAATGAAAATTCAGAGAGAAAGTTTTACAGTATAGTGACTAACTATATGCACGTTAGAATACATTTGGTCACAAATATTGTAACACTGTCTGAGTTCCAGGGAGAGGGATGGCTCCATCCAGCCTGGCACAACACATGTTAGACAGTGAGATCCGTTCACTAATTATCTTGTGTGTTACTGATCAAGGCTGTAGTCGAGACTGCTATCTGCAGTGGTCAGTGGGCCAGATATGCAGCTAGGACCGTTACTGCACACTAATATCCTTAAAGGCAAGAAGCAGAGCTAGATAAATAAATTAGTACTATTTAGTGGACTGTGATTCTGTGTATATATATAATATCTAGTCTGGTTGACCTGTTGGGATGCAATGTGTAACACTGTAGTTTTACTTGACACTGCCTTATTATTATAAGTGGCATAAACAGTGTAAAATGGGGTAAAAAAAGTGCTACTGAAGACAGCCCCTTGGCCAACAATATGGCGGACGGGGAAAGGTAGGCTCACCCAAGACAATACTGACCGCGCGCTCACAGCCACCCACCCTTATCACCTCCATGGTGGTACCTCAAGCCAGTGTTAGGGAATCAGAAGGTGCCTGGCAAAGCGCAGAGAGGCTTGAGGTGTTACAACAATGATAGGAATGTTGATTGCACTAATCTGACCCTCAGAGGGTGGCACCTCTGGCTAAGTGCCAGGAGTCAGAAGGTGCTATGCTGATGAGAGGCTTGAGGTGTTGCTAACGTGCTACTAAAAAGGCTGGACTGCACCATCTGACCCCTGTAGGAGGTTGACACTTCAAGTTTGGTGCTAGGGAATCAGAATGTGTCATGTCCTGCGGAGAGGTTTGAAGTGTTATAACTGGTGCTAGAAAGGCTGGGTTGTGCACTTGACCCTTTAGGAAGGTGAAGGTGTGGGAAGGTGCTTTCTGCCTCAGTCCTAGGAATCAGAAGGTGTCATGTGCTGCAGAGGCTTGGAGGTGTTATAGCATACTTGATGAACGACTGACTGCACTAATTTGACCCTGTAGGAGGTGGCACTCTGTCTCAGTTCTAAGGAATCAGAAGATTGTCCATGGCACTGCAGAGAGACTTGGAAGTGTTATAACTATACTGGTGAGAGGCTGGACTTCACTAATCTGGCCCTCTAGGAAAATGGATAATGGTAGGAGGTGGGTATCTCCAAGCTCAGTGCTGGGAATCCAGAAGGTGTCATGTGCTGCAGAGGAGGCAGGTGGTATAAATATGCTAATAAAATACTGGATTGCACTAATCTGACCCTGTAGGGAGCGTGGCACTCTCAAGCTGTGTCTAGTGAATCGAAGGTGACTGTATATACACGGCAAGAGGCTTGGAGATTATTTATATAACTATGTTAGAAGTGAGATGCTGGTGTTGAGGTGAATGGCACACGAGGGGAGCAGGAGGTTGCGTGTATTCTATAAAGAGGCCAGGCAGGGAATATCCGATCCTCGAGACCTTGGCAGTACATGTATCCTCACTCAAGAGTGCTGTTCCGGCGCTGCTCAGTGCTTCGGTGCCGCTATACGGAGTAATGACAGCTCTACAACACCTCACCCTCCTACCAAGTTTATCTTATCCCCAAATATCACCACCGTCTCCAGTCACCAGCTCCCTTTTGCGTCACCATTTACATAGTTAGCGATATCTGCTGAGGCGGCTTCCTTTGCTCGTGCCGATCGTCGCCTCGTCTCTGGCATAATAATTTTTTCCCAGGTGTCTGTCCTGTGCATTGACCCTCTGGCCGGCGCGTTTGTCCTGCCCCACTTTCGGCGGTTCTGCTGCCGCCTCTCCCATTTGGTTGACGCTCTCCTCCTCTGTTCCCCGGTCATGTGCGGTTATCTGGATGGCCTTCTGTGTCTACTAGTTGAGGGAATGCTGTATATCCGCCGCTGCCCTTTGCGTGCCTCCGATGTCCCCATCGTGCTTCTCGCCATCAGCCGTCCCCTTGGGCGGCTGGGGTGTCTATGTCCGTGGCCTGCTTATTACCTCTCTGGGGCACTTGGTCGTCACCTGCTGACAATAGGGGTTCTCCGCTAATTTTGTCCTGGGCAGGCCTGCCACTGCTTACCAAAATTATTTGATCCGCGTGGCGAGGACCACAAGGTATTTCCTCCAACATCTGCTTCGTAGGACCAGTGGTCCCGTCTTGGCTATTATTCTCCCTCTCCTCCATTTTCGGTCCACAGCTTCTTGCCCCAAACTATGTCATTTTTTTCGGAATGTTCTTACCCTTTTCCCCGTCATCTGTTGGTCTTGCCTGCTCTCCATCGCGGTCTCTTCGTCGGGCAGAAGTAGGTCTAGTTTTGAGCGTATATTCCTGCCCATCAGCATTTCCGCCGGTGTTTTCCCTGTTGTGCTGTGGAGTAGAACGATAGTTTAACAGAAATTTAAACAGGCTCCTTGTCCCCGACTTGCAGTCCCCATCATTGCCTTTAGTCCTTCCTTCACAGTGCTCACCGCTCTCTCCGCCAGTCCGTTACTCGCAGGGTGGTATGGCGCCACTCTGATGTTCCGGATTCCATTCTGCTTGACGAAAGATGCCATCTCTTCCGACGTAAACTGCGGGCCATTGCCTGTGCATAGCTGTAGGGGTAGACCAAACCTGCTAAACAGTACACTCAGTTCATGAAGAGTTCAAGCCGTTGTCGTGGATTTCATTGGTACTGCCTCTATCCACTTTGAGTAGCTATCCACTACTTTGAGAAGCGTTGGCCCCGCAAAATCTGCATGGAGCCTCTGCCTCGTGTTCTCTCCCATGGGTGGACCGCTGACTGTGGTGGTGCTGCCCGCTTCTCCGCACATCCTGGACACGCTCATAATTCCTCCAGCTCCTTGTCGAGACCCGGCCGCCACACACATCGTCGAGCCAGCTGCTTCATCCTCACGCATCCTGAGTGCCCCACATGCAGTTCCTTTTTCACCTTGTCTTGCAGGGACGCCGGTATCACCACTCTGCCTCCCCACATTAAGCAATCCCCCTCTGTCGAGAGCTCCTCCATCCGAGACTTGTAACTGCTTACCTCTGCTGTTGCCTCCTCCGGCAATCCGCCTGACCTTACTGCCGCCAGCACCTTTCCCAGGACTCTGTCACGCCGCGTTGCCGCTGACACTTCTCTTGCTGTCACAGAAGGCTCCTCGTCCATATATAACACGTTACTTGTCATGGCTTCCCTTTCTATTATTTATGGTCCTTTGGAGACAATGCCCGGGTGCGGTATTCTGGACAAGGGGTCGGCGACCCTAATGTAGGCAGAGGGTCTTACCTCCCCAACGGAGCTGTTGGCTTTTTTTTTTTTTTTTTTTTTACGTCGCGGCCTATAGCGCCGGTAGGCTTTTTCCCGGTGGGGCCTGATGGTCGGCCCAAGGCTTCTTCCCGGTGGGTCCTGATGGTCGGCCCAGCCCGTTCTGGCGCAGGCGAGTGTTTATAGTGGCGCCATCTTGCATTGGCTCCTAAAATCTAGAGTCCGGGTTGATGGGTGGTCTTCTGGACAGCATGTGGGTAGTTTTAAGCCACTCGGCGGCGGCTGAAAAGTCCCAGCTTGGTGGCACCGGTCGGAGATTGAACTCGCGTCCTCCTGAACGCGGTGGTGTTACTCTGTCGATTCAGCTACCGCCTCCCCAGTTGAAGGGCGTATCGCTGCATCTGCGCTGCCCCCAACGGCGGCATCTCTCTGCTGGTGTTCAATATTCTGGAAAGTGCTTTGTCATCACTGACAAGGGTAAACTTCCTCTCATAGCAATACTGATGAAATTTCCTAATACCGTAAGAAACTGCCAAAGCTTCCTTTTCTACGATGGGATATTTCTGCTCTGTTTGTGTCAGTATTCTTGACGCATACGCCTCCGGCCTTTCTATGTCTCCTGGAAAGACTTGCATTAGCGCCTTGACTCCTACTTCGCTCGCGTCTGTTACCAGTTTGACCGGTAGTTGTGGATCGTATCTCACCAATACTGGGTTGCTGGCCACTGTCTGTTTTACCCTTGCCATCGCCTCTTCACATTCCTTGGTCCATCGCCACTTAACTCCCTTCTTGAGTAGCTCATACAATGGCGACAACGTAGTGGCGAGGTGTGGCAACAGCCGGGACTAGTACCCACCGCTCCCAATACGCTCCGGAGTGTCGGTACATCACTCGGGTTCGGCATCCTCCTTATTGCTTCGGTCTTCTCGGGTATGGGTTTCAGCTCCGTGCACCTCCTACAAATTGAATTCACACTTTGACCTTTTGAGCCTAATCTCATTATCTTTCAGTCTCCCCAGCACTTTGTCCAAAGTTTCAATAAGGTCTTCTGTGTTCGTGCCCATCACCAGCAAGTCGTCTAAGTATGCCACACAGGAGGGGATTCCTTCTAATATTCTGTCCATCGCCGCCTGGAAAATGTCCCCACAGAAAGCTAAACGAAAGGGCAATTTGTTCATCCTCAACAATCCTCTATGCGTAGCTACAGTTGTTAGGTCTTTTGATTCCTCACTTAACTCCATCTGTAGATAAGCATCTCTCAAATCTAGCTTTGCAAACCTCTTCCCTTTTATCCTTGTAAACAACTCTTACGGGAGGGTAAGGGGTGCTTAACTATATCCACCTGGGGATTTACCGTCACTCTGTAGTCAGCCGCCAGCCTTACTTTGCCATCTGCTTTGGGCACTACCACCAACGGTGTCGCCTAGCCACTGCTGTTGTCAGTCTCCACGGGCTCGGCAACACCTTCCTTAATCCACCTCTCCAGCTCCTGGTCCACGAGTGGGTAAAGGGCGTGTGGCCCTGGTCGCGCTTTCTTCCGCACCGGTCGTGCCCCTTCCTTGAGACGCAGGTGTGCTTTGATCGGCATGTGCCCTAAAGACTGTGAAAAGACCTCACTGTGCTTGTGTAGGATTGTGGTAAGTTTATCCCCATTCTTCTCCGCAACTCAAAGTTTGCCTACCATCTTCCAGTCCAGCTGAATCCCCAGTAGCCAGTTACGACCCAGGACCGAGGGCCCTGTTCCTTTCACTACCTTTAACGGCAGAGTTTCTATTTGATTTTTAAACTTGACCTCCAGGATGGCTACTCCTCGTACCTGAAGTGCCTCACCTGTGTATGTGACTAACCGCCTGTTGGAGGCTTCAAGTCTTGGTTTGCTGCGTAGCCTGTTCCACTCCTCCTCGCTGATGACCGTGCTGCTCGCTCCCGTGTCCACCTCCGTGCGTATCTCTGTGCCCTGCACGCTCACGTCTACAGTCAGTGGTGGGGTTTTCCGGGTTCTCCGCTGTTGTCCAGGCAGCTGTAAATACCACACCTCCACCCTCTCTTCCTCATCACTAATCTCTTGCTCCTCATCATCCACGCTATTTACTCTGCCTCGCCGTCGACACATTACATTCGCCTGGTGTGGCCTTTACGACTGCACCTGAGACATTCCTTATCCTTAAATGGGCACTCCGTTGCCTTGTGGTAACTACTGCCACACCGATTACAAGTTACACTACTACGTGCCCCCTCACGAGGCAAGTACTTGTTTTGCAGCCTGGCCTTGTCCCACCTGCTCGTTGGTTCTTTCTGGTCCCCGGGTTTCGTTCGCGGCGCCTCCACTCTGTTCACCTGGGCTTCTTTGTGCTCCCCTCCCAGTACCTTCGCCTCCGTGGTTGCTGCCTCCATCGATAATGCCAGTTTGCACGCTTTGTCCCAAGTTAAGTCGTCGCCCTCTCGTAACAACCTCCGCCGGATCCGTTCGCTCGACACTCCACCGACGAATCTTTCTCGAAGCTGCTCTGTTAAGTTTGCCCCAAAGCTGCAGTTGGAAGCTTTCCTCTTCAGTTCTGCCACGTAACTGCTGATTGTTGAATTTGATCCTTTCCACTACCACTGAAACTTTGGGCACATAGTGCTGAGTAGCAGACGAATCAATTCCTTCAGTGTCCTCTCAGAGGGTTTCCCAGGGCGCACAGGTTCCTCAGTAATTGATACACCGTCGGGCCGCAGACAGTCAGGAGCAACGCCCGTTTCGATTCTCCTCGGTGATATTACTGACCTCCAGGAACTGTTCGAACCTTTCTGTATGGGCCTCGAAATCTTCTCCCTCTGGTACTGCTCCACCGCTCCAATTATTGCTGCCATTCTCGTCCACGAGGTTTCACTCGATTCCTTCAGAATCCCATCCTCGTCGCCACGTGTTGAGGAGTGAATGACACACACGAAGGAGGTTGCGATGTATTCTATAAAGAGGCCAGACAGGGAATGTCCGATCCTCGAGCCTTGGCAGTACATGTATCCTCAGTTGCTGTTCCGAAGAGCTGCTCAGTGCTTCGGTGCCGCTGAGGTGTAATGACTATACAACAGCTGGACTGCAGTAATCTGACACTGTAGAAAGGTGGCACTATCTGGCTCATTCATAGGGAATCAGAAGGTGCCATGTGCTGCAGAGAGGCTTGGAGGTGTTACAGCTATGCTAGTGAAAGGCTGGACAGCACTAATCTGACCTGTAGGAATGTGGCACTCTCTGGCTCAATGCTCAGGAAAAAGAAGGTGCCATGTGCTGCAATGAGGCTTGGAGGTGTGATAACTATGCTAGTGATAGGCTAGACTGCACTATTCTGACCCTGTAAGAAGGTGAAGGTAGGAAAGTGGCACTCTCTAGCTCAGTGCTAGGGAATCAGAAGGTGCCATGTGCTGCAGAGAGACTTGGAGGTGTTATCTCTATGCTACTGAAATGCTGGACTGCACTAATCTAGCCCTGTGGGAAAATGGCATTCTCAAGCTCAGTGCTAGAATCTGAGGTGTCATGTGCTGCAGAGAGGCTTAGAGGTGTTATAACTATGATAGTGAACGACTGGACTGCTAATCTGGCTCTCTAGGAAGGTGAAGTTGTAGGAAGGTGGCACTCCTTGGCTCAAAGGGAATCTAAAGGTCGTATATGCTGCAGAGAGGATTGGAGGTGTTACAGCTATGCTAGTGAAAGGCTGGACTGCACTAATCCGACGACGGTGAAGGTGTGGAAGGTGGGACTCTCTGGCTTAGTGCTAGGGAATCAGAATGTGTCACGTGCTGCAGAGAGGCTTGGAAGAGTTATACTTATGCTTCTGAAAGGCTGGACTGTACTAATCTGACCCGGTACGAAGGTGACGCTGTAGGAAGTTGGGACTCTCAAGCACAGTGCTAGGTAATCAGAATGTGTCATGTGCAGCAGGGAGGCTTGAGGTGATATAACTATGCTAGTGAAAGGCTGGACTGCACTTTTCTGAGCTTGTAGGAAGGTGAAGGTCTAGTAAGTTGGCACTATCTGGCTCTGTACGTGCTAAGATTCAGAAGGTGTCATGTGCTGCAGAGAGGCTTGGAAGTGTCTAAACTATGCTAGTTAAAGGCTGGAATGCACTATTTTGTCCCTCTAGGAAGGTGGCACTCTCTGGTTAAGTGCTAGGGAATCAGAAGGTGTCATGTGCTGCAGAGAGGCATGGAGGCGTTATTCCTATGCTACCGAAAGGCTGGACTGCACTAATCTGACCCCTTAGGAAGGAAAAGGTGTAGGAAGATGGCACTCTCAAGATCAGTGCTAGGGAATCAGAAGGTGGCATGTGCTGCAGAAAGGCTCGGAGGTGTTTTAACATGCTAATGAGAGGCTTGACTGAGCTAATAATTATGACCCTGTAAGAAGCTGAAGATTTAGGAAAGTGGCACTCTCTGGCACAGGGTTAGGGAATTAGAAGGTGTCATGTGCTGCAGAGAGGCTTGGAAGTGATATAAATATGACAGTGAAAGTCTGGACAACACTAATCTAGCCTGTAAGAAGGTGGTACTCTCTGGCTCAGTGCTAAGGAATCAGGAGGTGCCATGTGCTGCAGAGAGGCTTGGTGATGTTAAAACTATGCTTGTGAAATGCTGGACTCCAGTAACCTGATTATGTAGGGAGGTGAAGGTGTAGGAAGGTGGCACTCACCGGCTCAGTCCTAGGAAATCAGAAGGTGTCATGTTCTGCAGAGATGCTTGGAGGTGTTATAACTACGTTAGTGAAAGGCTGGACTGCAGTAATTTGACAATGTAGGAAGGTGGCACTCTCTGGCTCAGTGCTAGAGAGTCTGAAGCTGCCTAGTGCTGCAGAAAGGCTTGGAGGTGTTATAACAATGCTACTCAGAAGCTGGACTGCACTAATCAGACCCTGTAGGAAGGTGAAGGTTTAGGAAGGTGGCACTCTCTGGCTCAATTCTAAGGAATCAGAAGGTTTTCATGTGCTTCAGAGAAGCTTAGAGGTGTTATAACTATGCTAGTAAAATGCTGGACTGCACAAATCTGATCCTGCAGGAAGGCACCACTCTCAAGGTCAAGGCTAGGGAATCAAGAGGTGTCATGTGCTGCAGAAAGGCTTGGAGGTGTAATAACTATGTTAGTGAAAGGCTAGACTGAACTAATCTGACCCTGAAAGAAGGTGAAGGTGTTAGAAGGTGGCACTCTGCATCTGTGCTGGGAAATCAGAAGGTGTCTTGTGCTGCAGAGGAGCTTGGAGGTGTTATAGCTATGCTAGTGAAAGGCTGGACTGCACTAATTTGTCCCTGTAGGAAGGTGAAAGTGTAGGAAGTTGGCACTCTCAAGCTCAGTGCTAGGGAATCAGAAGGTGTAATTTGCAGCAGAGAGGTTTGGAGGTGTTATACCTATGCTGGTGAAAGGCTGGACTGCAGTAATCTGACTCTGTAGAAAGGTGGCACTCACTGGCTTCGTGCAAGGGAATCAGAAGGTGTCATGTACTGCCTAGAGGCTTGGATGTGTTATACGTATGCTAGTGAAAGGTTGAACTACACTAATCTGACCCTTTTGGAAGGGGAAGGTGTAGGAAGGTGGCATTCTCAACCTATGTTCTAAGGAATCAGAAGGTGTCAGGTGCTGCAGAGAGGCTTGGAAGAGTTTTAACAATGGTAGTAATAGCCTGGACTGGATTAATCTGACCCTGTGGGAAGGAGAAGGTGTAGGAATGTGGCACTCCCTCTCTCAGTACTAGGGAATCAGAAGGTGTCATGTACTGCAGAGAGGCGTGCAGATGTTATAACTATGCTAGTGAAAGGCTGGACTGCACTAATCTGTCCCTGTAGGAAGATGGCACTCTGGAGCGTAGTGCTAGGAAATCTGAAGTTGTCATGTACTGCAGAGAGACTTGGAGGTGTTATAACTATGCTAGTCAAAGGCTGAACTGAACTAATTTGACCCTGTAGGAAGGTGAAGGTGTATGAAGGTGTAACTCTCAAGCTCTGTGATAGGGAATCAGAAGGTGCCATGTGCTGCATAAAGGCTTGGAGGTGTTATAATTATGCTAGTGAAAAGCTGGACTGCACTACTCTGACCATGTAGGAAGGTGTAGCTATAGGAAGGTTTCACTCTCTGGCTCAGTGCATGGGAATCAGAAGATGTCATGTGCTGCAGAGTAACTTGGAGGTGTTATAACTATGCTAGTGGAAGGTTGAACTGCATTAATCTGACCCTATAGGAAGGTGGCACTTTAAGGCTCAGTTCTAGGGAATCAGAAGGTGTCATGTGCTGCAGAGAGGCTTGGAGGTGTTATAACTATGCTAGTGAAAGGTTGGACTGCACTAATCTGGCCCTGTAGG
Organism: Eriocheir sinensis; assembly: GCF_024679095.1. Classification (NCBI taxonomy): domain Eukaryota; kingdom Metazoa; phylum Arthropoda; class Malacostraca; order Decapoda; family Varunidae; genus Eriocheir; species Eriocheir sinensis. The sequence goes on from NC_066551.1 coordinate 11,104,256, forward strand.
AGGCTGCAGCTGTAGGAAGGTGGCACTCTCTGGCTCAGTGCTAGGGAATCAGAAGGTGTCATGGGCTGCAGACAGGCTTGGAGGTGTTATAACTATGCTAGTGGAAGGCTGAACTGCACTAATCTGACCCTATAGGAAGGTGGCACTCTAAGGCTTAGTGCTAGGGAATCAGAAAGTGTCATGTGCTGCAGAGAGGCTTGGAGGCGTTATAACTATGTTTGTGTAATGTTTGACTGGAGTAATCTGTACTTATAGGAAGGTGGCACTCTCTGGCTCAGTGCAAAGGAGTCAGCAGTTGTCATGTGCTGCATAGAGGCTCTGAGGTGTTATAACTATGCTAGTGAACGGTTGGAATGCACTAATCTGACCCTATAGGAGGTGGCACTCTCTGGCTTAGTGCTAGGGACTCAGAAGCTGTCCTGTGCTGCAGAGAGGCTTAGAGGTGTTATAACTATGCTAGTGAAAGGCTGGACTGCACTAATCTAACCCTGTAGGAAGGTGGCACTCAATGGCTCCGTGCTAGGGAATCAGAAGTGTCATGTACTGCAGAGAGGCATGGGCGTTATTCTATGCTACTGAAAGGCTGGACTGCACTAATATGACCCTGCAGGGAGGTTAAGGCGTTGGAAGGTGGCACTCTCAAGCTCTGTGATAGGGAATCAAAAGGTGTCATGTGCTGCAGAGAGGCTTGGAGGTGTTATAACTATACTAGTGATAGGCTGGACTGCACTAATCTGACACTTTAGAAAGGTGATGGTGTAGGAATGTGGCACTCGCTGGCTCAGTGGTAGGTGATCAGAAGGTGTAATGTGCTTCAGAGAGGCTCGGATGTGTTATAACTATGCTAGTGTAATCTGGACTGCACTGATCTGACCCTGTATGTAGGTGGCACTCTCTGGCTTAGGGCTAGTGAATCAGAAGGTGTCATGTGCTGTAGAGTGTCTTGGAGGTGAGTATAACCATGCTAGTGAAAGGCTGGACTGCACTAGTCTGATCCTGTTGGAAGGCGAAGGTGAAGGAAGGTGACACTCTCAAGCTCTGTGCTAGGGAATCATAAGGTTTCATGTACTGCAGAGAGGCTTGGAGGTCTTATAACTATGCTAGTGTGTTGCCTTCAGCCTCGATCCTCTGTTTTTAATATATTACTATTAAGTGAGTTTCATGGTTGTTAGGGTTACGCAATACAATGTTAAATTATGATTAAGTTTATTCACATTATGTTGGTGTATAATGGTAGCGAACCTATTCAAGTTAAGTAGCAATATCATTTACACTTCATCATTTTGTTGGTAATGATAGCGAGCTTATTGAAGTTAATTAACAATTCTATTGACAACTTACTCTGTTGGTAATGGAAGCGAGCTTTCACCGAAGTACTCTACAATACTGATTAGAACTCGTCATTCCAATCACCAGAAGGGCCTAACCATATGAGATAATTTCAAAATATATATATATATATATATATATATATATATATATATATATATATATATATATATATATATATATATATATATATATATATATATATATATATATATATATATATATATATATATATATATATATATATATATATATATATATATATATATATATATATATATATATATATATATATATATATATATATATATATATATATATATATATATATATATATATATATATATATATATATATATATATATATATATATATATATATATATATATATATATAGTCCTGGAGCCAAGGGTGTTTGCATCCATTTTATGTCCACAAAATTACCCACCTGATTTTGATAGTGGACCACCTTGGACACATTTTTAGCGAGGTGTTTGTTCTGAAACCCGGCAGTAATGGAGATATTCACTAGTTTGTTAGAAATGCTCTGATGCAAAATCGCTCCAAAAGTTAGGGACAGGAAATTAAAATTAACACAACATTGCACACAATTAACCTATGGTTTTGTGTTGGTGCTTAAATTGAAGCTAGTTTAGTTATCTACAACATGAAAACAAGTTCAAGGTCATCAGATGAAAGTCAAGGTCACCAGAGGTCAAAGTGTGACGTAATTTTACTTATGCTTGAAATTAAGACTTTCTTTCATTTGAAGGCCAACAAAAAAACTCATGATGATATAACTGTTTATTTGAATGCACATCTGAATACCATACAATATTAGGTAGTTTTAGAAAAAGAATTGAAGTCTCTAACACAAATAGTAGTCCTTTGAGGTTGAGTTGAAAATAGCGAAAATCGGCAACTTTTGCCAATTACATACATGCAAAAGACAGACATACGGCAATGCACAGGAACATCATTTAACTTAACAGATATGATAAGAAGGGTACAAAAATCATTTTCCATCAACCTTTACACCAACATTTTAGAAGAATATCAGTTGCATGCATGAAACCTATTTACTAGTGAAACGATTCTATGATACCGGATTTCTACAGCCTGTGTTGTTTGACTGGCAGCTGCAGTAGGGGCAACATGTAATTTGATTTTGCCTGCAAGGACAGCGCTGTTCCTCAAAAGATAATAGGGTTTCTTCCTGTTCTTCCATATCCTGTCACAGAGTACGCTACTGTGTACACTGCCCTCAAGAACTTTCAAGATATCCTCAGTCAGTTAGATCAGCCTCATTTGCCCATAACTTGTGATGAGGGGGTATACCACATTGCCAGAGAGATCATCATGCACAACCCAGATGAATTCAGCAACTTGGTTCTTTGTTTGGGATCGTTTCACCTAATCAAGGTTGTCATGGGAGCTATTGGCAAATATATTGATGGAAGTGGTGCTGAAACCATCTTGGCTGAGTCAAAAGCTTTTGGTAGAAATGTTGTTAGGTCAGTGCTTGATGGTACGCACTATACGAGGTCACTAAAAGGATTGATGTTGCTCAGTGAGTGCCTTGAGAGGTTACAGTGGGCCGAATTCTTCAGAATCAATGGTGTTGAACCATACATGAACGAGCTTTCGTTGATACTGTTGATGAAGTCCTCTGTGTCAGAGAAAAAACAGGAAGAAAGCAGGGCACACTTAGAGGCATTCATTTCAATTTCATCAAAATTGATTGATGACTTCAATGCCTTTAGGTCAGACAGATGTGAGGTATCCGAGACGTTTGCCTTTTGGGATCAGTTTGTGAAAATGGTATCCATCCTGAGAAACCTTGTCAGGGCCGACCGTGAGGGAAACTGGGATCTCCATCTCCAGAGTCTTCAAGCCACCCTCCCCCTGTTTGCTGGATGTGATAGGATAAACTACCTGCGATGGGCTTCAGTTTATCTGGAGGATATGAGGAAGTTACCACAAGATGCCTCAAATGTGTTTGAAAACTTCAAAGCTGGAAAGTTTGTTGTGAAGCGGACAGGAGGTCAATTCACTTCTGTTGGAGCAGACATGTGTCTTGAGCAGACAATCAATCGCTCTCAGAAGAGTGCTGGTGGTATCATAGGGAGTACAAAGAGGAAGCAGTTTGTTGCTCAATGGGAAATTATCCACCATGAGATGTTGGCAGTGGTCAACCTGCAGTACAAGATCAGTGGTGTTGTCACACCCAGCAGAGAACTTCTGGTGAATCATGAGTTCAATCTCCCAGCAACTCGAAGTTCTGAAGCCTTGGTTGATGAAATAATTAGGTATGTCAAAGAACATGACAATCCTGTGAGATCTTCTGCGCAGAAGAGTAAGAATGATGTACAGACCCTACACAATATCATATCACAGGAATTAATGCCACAGGAAATCCGTAATGATCTTCTGCAGTTCGATGCTACATGCAAGACACTCTATGAGACCTTTCGGACTGAACGATTTGTGACAAGACAACGTTTAATCTCTGACACCATCCACCGCCGAAATCTGAAAACATTTAAAAGCAACACAGCAGCAAAGCACACTCGCCAAACAAAAGCCAAAGAGAACCAGAAGCAGTTGGCGGAAACTCAGAAGATCTTTGACATTGCCAGAGTGCGAGGGTATGACTTACAAGACCTGCTCACTTATGACCTGATCGACACAAATTATCTCTTCGACTCAGAAGGGCTAATGGTCAAACCAAACAAAAGTGACCTCTGCCATGAATTGGAGAAGTTGCTTGATGCAAAGGACTACCTGCAGCCACCAGCATGGACACCTGCGAATACTGCTGCAATTGTGGATGTCATGGGTTACTTGCGTCGAATGCGAACGGTTAATATCAATACCTTTGGTGATCTCTGCACAAATTTTCTTGGTTATGTGCATGGCCTTTGCAACAATGCAAATCGTATCGACTTTGTGTTTGACACATATATTGAGGGCTCAGTTAAAGACAGTGAACGAGCAAGGAGATGTAAAAATAGTCCAATTGACCTGAATGATATGTCACCTGGAACACCATTACCAGTCACCATGGAATCATTCTGGGCTTCATCTATGAACAAAGCAAAGCTCCAAGGGTTAATTCGGGAGCACATTTTGGAGAACCCAATGCAAACAGCAGACATAGTGGTGAGTGCATTTGGACTTAGTGAAACCAAACCATGCAGAGGTGTTTTTAATGATATCAGCATCCAACTGCCTGAACTAGATCACAGAATTGAAGAGGCCGACGTGAGAATGATCCCACATGCCCTGCATGCTGTCAAGGGTGGAGCTTCAAGAATCATCTTATTGTCAAATGACACAGATGTCCTGGTACTTGGACTTCATTACTGGAGTCCCTTGAGAGGTTATGGCCTCAAGGAACTGTGGATAAGAGCAGGTGTGGGAAATGCAACCAGACACATACCACTGCATACCTTGGCAGAGAAGATGGACCCTGAGATCCGCAAAGTCATACTACCACTCCATCACCTTACTGGTTGTGATTCATCAAGCAAATTTGGAACTAAATCTTCTGGTTTGAAAGCAAAGCCTGCTCAATATCTCTGTGAATTTGGGAAGGATCCAACCAATATTGACTTTGCGGCAGTTGAAGAGTATCTTGTGAACGTCTTCAAATCTGGAACACCATGTAAATCAATGGACCAGCTGAGGCATCATCTCTACCATCACAGCAAGAAGACCATATTAGACCTTCCTCCAACTAGTCGCTCAGTTAAAGGACACATACTTCGAGCATTCTATGGGACATACTTGCAGTTACACTGCCTTGACAATGCAGAACTAAACCCGTGCGAGTTTGGCTTCTATCAGGATTACTGTGCTCTGCTGCCCGAGAGAATGCAGTTATTGCTTCCAAATGATTTTCCACTCCCATGCAAATGTTGTGCCTGTGCTACCCAGCGCTGTCCTTGCAGACAAAATCAAATTACATGTTGCCCCTACTGCAGCTGCCAGTCAAACAACACAGGCTGTAGAAATCCGGTATCATAGAATCGTTTCACTAGTAAATAGGTTTCATGCATGCAACTGATATTCTTCTAAAATGTTGGTGTAAAGGTTGATGAAAAATGATTTTTGTACCCTTCTTATCATATCTGTTAAGTTAAATGATGTTCCTGTGCATTGCCGTATGTCTGTCTTTTGCATGTATGTAATTGGCAAAAGTTGCCGATTTTCGCTATTTTCAACTCAACCTCAAAGGACTACTATTTGTGTTAGAGACTTCATTTCTTTTTCTAAAATTACCTAATATTGTATGGTATTCAGATGTGCATTCAAATAAACAGTTATATCATCATGAGTTTTTTTGTTGGCCTTCAAATGAAAGAAAGTCTTAATTTCAAGCATAAGTAAAATTACGTCACACTTTGACCTCTGGTGACCTTGACTTTCATCCGATGACCTTGAACTTGTTTTCATGTTCTAGATAACTAAACTAGCTTCAATTTAAGCACCAACACAAAACCATAGGTTAATTGTGTGCAATGTTGTGTTAATTTTAATTTCCCGTACCCTAACTTTTAGACGATTTTGCATCAGAGCATTTCTAACAAACTAGTGAATATCTCCATTACTGGGTTTCAGAACAAACACCTCGCTAAAAATGTGTCCAAGGTGGTCCACTATCAAGATCAGGTGGGTAATTTTGTGGACATAAAATGGATGCTAACACCTATATATCCTATATATATATATATATATATATATATATATATATATATATATATATATATATATATATATATATATATATATATATATATATATATATATATATATATATATATATATATATATATATATATATATATATATATATATATATATATATATATATATATATATATATATATATATATATATATATATATATATATATATATATATATATATATATATATATATATATATATAACATTACCTGGAAAGGAAACATATCACAACATTACCTGGAAAGGAAACATATCACACAACATTACCTGGAAGGAAACATATCACACAACATTACCTGGAAAGGAAACATATCACACAACGTTACCTGGAAAGGAACAAATCACACAACATTACCTGGAAAGGAAACATATCACACAACATTACCTGGAAAGGAAACATATCACACAACATTACCTGGAAAGGAAACATATCACAAAACATTACCTGGAAAGGAAACATATCACACAACATTACCTGGAAAAGGAAACATATCACACAACATTACCTGGAAAGGAAACATATCACACAACAGTACCTGGAAAGGAAAAATATCACACAACATTACCTGGAAAGGAAACATATCACACAACAATACCTGGAAAGGAAACATATCACAACATTACCTGGTAAGGATACATATCACACAACATTACCTGGAAAGGAAACATATCACACAACATTACCTGGAAAGGAAACATATCACACAACATTACCTGGAAAACATATCACACAACAATACCTGGAAAGGAAACATATCACACAACATTACCTGGAAAGGAAACATATCACACAACATTACCTGGAAAGGAAACATATCACACAACATTACCTGGAAAGGAAACATATCACACAACATTACCTGGAAAGGAAACATATCACACAACATTACCTGAAAGGAAACATATCACACAACATTACCTGGAAAGGAAACATATCACACAACATTACCTGGAAAGGAAACATATCACACAACATTACCTGGAAGAAACATATCACACAACATTACCTGGAAAGGAAACATATCACACAACATTACCTGGAAAGGAAACATATCACACAACATTACCTGGAAAGGAAACATATCACACAACATTACCTGGAAAGGAAACATATCACACAACATTACCTAGGAAGGAAACATATCACACAACATTACCTGGAAAGGAAACATATCAAACAACATTACGTGGAACGGAAACATATCACACTACATTACCTGGAAAGGAAACATATATCACACAACATTACCTGGAAGGAAACATATCACACAACATTACCTGAAAGGAAACATATCACACAACATTACCTGAAAAGGAAACATATCACACAACATTACCTAAAAAGGAAACATATCACACAACATTACCTGGGAAGGAAACATATCACAAAACATTACATGAAAAGGAAACATATCACACAACATTACCTGGGAAGGAAACATATCACAAAACATTACCTCGAAAGGAAACATATCACACAATATTACCTGGAAAGGAAACATATCACAAAACATTACCTGGGAAGGAAACATATCACTCAACATTACCTGGGAAGGAAACATATCATATTACATTAAATGGAAAGGAAACATATCACACAACATTAAATGGAAAGGAAACATATCACACAACATTACCTGGAAAGGAAACATATCAAACAACATTAAATGGAAAGGAAACATATCACACAACATTAAATGGAAAGGAAACATATCACACAACATTACCTGGAAAGGAAACATATCACACAACATTAAATGGAAAGGAAACATATCACACAACATTACCTGGAAAGGAAACATATCACACAACATTACCTGGAAAGGAAACATATCACACAACATTACCTGGAAAGGAAACATATCACACAACATTACCTGGAAAGAAAATATATCACACAACATTACCTGGAAAGGAAATATATCACACGACATTAAATGGAAAGGAAACATATCACACAACATTACCTGGAAAGGAAACATATCACAAGACATTAATGGAAAGGAAACATATCACACAACATTACCTGGGATGGAAACATATCACACAACATTACCTGGAACGGAAACATATCAAACAACATTACATGGGATGGACACATATCACACAGCATTACCTGGAAATTAAACATATCACACAACATTACCTGGGATGGAAACATATCACACAACATTACCTGGGATGGAAACATATCACACAACATTACCTGGGAAGGAAACATATCACACAACATTACCTGGGAAGGAAACATATCACACAATATTACCTGGAAAGGAAACATATCACACAACATTACCTGGGAAGAAATCATATCACACAACATTACCTGGAAAGGAAACATATCACACAACATTACCTGGAAAGGAAACATATCACACGACATTAAATGGAAAGGAAACATATCACACAACATTACCTGGGAAGGAAACATATCACACAACATTACCTGGAAAGGAAACATATCACACAACATTAAATGGAAAGGAAACATATCACACAACATTACCTGGAAAGGAAACATATTACACAATATTACCTGGAAAGGAAACATATCACACAACATTACCTGGAAAGGAAACATATCACACAATATTACCTGAAAAGGAAACATATCACACAACATTACCTGGAAAGGAAACATATCACACAACATTACCTGGAAAGGAAACATATCACACAACATTACCTGGAAAGGAAACATATCACACAATATTACCTGAAAAGGAAACATATCACACAACATTACCTGGAAAGGAAACATATTACACAATATTACCTGGAAAGGAAACATATCACACAACATTACCTGGAAAGGAAACATATCACACAATATTACCTGGAAAGGAAATATATCACACAATATTACCTGGAAAGGAAACATATCACACAATATTACCTGGAAAGGAAACATCACACAACATTACCTGGAAAGGAAACATATCACACAACATTACCTGGAAAGGAAACATATCACACAACATTACCTGGAAAGGAAACATATCACACAACATTACCTGGAAAGGAAACATATCACAAAACATTACCTGGGAAGGAAACATATCACACAACATTACCTGGAAAGGAAACATATCACAAAACATTACCTGGAAAGGAAACATATCACACAATATTACCTGGAAAGGAAACATATCACACAACATTACCTGGAAAGGAAACATATTACACAACATTACCTGGAAAGGAATCATATCACACAACATTACCTGGAAAGGAAATATATCACACAATATTACCTGGAAAGGAAACATATCACACAACATTACCTGGAAAGGAAACATATCACACAACATTACCTGGAAAGAAAGCATATCACACAACATTACCTGGAAAGGAAACATATCACACAACATTACCTGGAAAGGAAACATATCACACAACATTACCTGGAAAGGAAATATATCACACAACATTACCTGGAAAGGAAACATATCACACAACATTACCTGGAAAGGAAACATATCACACAATATTACCTGGAAAGGAAACATATCACACAATATTACCTGGAAAGGAAATATATCACACAATATTACCTGGAAAGGAAACATATCACACAATATTACCTGGAAAGGAAACATATCACACAACATTACCTGGAAAGGAAACATATCACACAACATTACCTGGAAAGGAAACATATCACACAACATTACCTCGGAAGGAAACATATCACAAAACATTACCTGAAAAGGAAACATATCACACAACATTACCTGAAAAGGAAACATATCACACAACATTACCTTGAAAGTAAAAATATCACACAATATTACCTGGAAAGGAAACATATCACACAACATTACCTGGAAAGGAAACATATCACACAACATTACCTGGAAAGGAATCATATCACACAACATTATCTGGAAAGGAAATATATCACACAACATTACCTGGAAAGGAAACATATCACACGACATTAAATTGAAAGGAAACATATCACACATTACCTGGGGAGGAAACATATCACACGACATTAAATGGAAAGGAAACATATCACACAACATTACCTGGGAAGGAAACATATCACACAACATTACCTGGAAAGGAAACATATCACACAACATTACCTGGAAAGGAAACATATAACACAACATTACCTGGAAAGGAAACATATCACACAACATTACCTGGAAAGGAAACATATCACACAACATTACCTGGAAAGGAAACATATCACACAACATTACCTGGAAAGGAAACATATCACACAACATTACCTGGAAAGGAAACATATCACACAACATTACCTGGAAGGGAAACATATTACACAATATTACCTGGAAATGAAACATATTACACAATATTACCTGGAAAGGAAACATATCACACAATATTACCTGGAAAGGAAATATATCACACAATATTACCTGGAAAGGAAACATATCACACAATATTACCTGGAAAGGAAACATCACACAACGTTACCTGGAAAGGAAACATATCACACAACATTACCTGGAAAGGAATCATATCACACAACATTACCTGGAAAGGAAACATATCACACAACATTACCTGGAAAGGAAACATATCACACAACATTACCTGGAAAGGAATCATATCACACAACATTACCTGGAAAGGAAACATCACACAACGTTACCTGGAAAGGAAATATATCACACAACATTATCTGGAAAGGAATCATATCACACAACATTACCTGGAAAGGAAACATATCACACAACATTACCTGGAAAGGAAACATATCACACAACATTACCTGGAAAGGAAACATATCACACAACATTACCTGGAAAGGAATCATATCACAGAACATTACCTGGAAAGGAAACATATCACACAACATTACCTGGAAAGGAATCATATCACACAACATTACTTGGAAAGGAAATATATCACACAACATTACCTGGGAAGGAAACATATCACAAAACATTACCTGAAAAGGAAACATATCACAAAACATTACCTGGGAAGGAAACATATAACACAGCATTACCTGAAAAGGAAACATGTTACACAATATTACCTGGAAAGGAAACATATCACACAATATTACCTGGAAAGGAAATATATCACACAATATTACCTGGAAAGGAAACATATCACACAATATTACCTGGAAAGGAAACATCACACAACGTTACCTGGAAAGGAAACATATCACACAACATTACCTGAAAAGGAAACATATCACACAACATTACCTGGGAAGGAAACATATCACAAAACATTACCTGAAAAGGAAACATATCACACAACATTACCTGGGAAGGAAACATATCACACAACATTACCTGGAAAGGAAACATATTACACAATATTACCTGGAAAGGAAACATATTACACAATATTACCTGGAAAGGAAACATATCACACAATATTACCTGGAAAGGAAATATATCACACAATATTACCTGGAAAGGAAACATATCACACAATATTACCTGGAAAGGAAACATCACACAACGTTACCTGGAAAGGAAACATATCACACAACATTACCTGGAAAGGAAACATATCACACAACATTACCTCGGAAGGAAACATATCACAAAACATTACCTGAAAAGGAAACATATCACACAACATTACCTGGGAAGGAAACATATCACACAACATTACCTGGAAAGGAAACATATCACACAATATTACCTGGAAAGGAAACATATCACACAACATTACCTGGAAAGGAAACATATCACACAACATTACCTGAAAGGAATCATATCACACAACATTATCTGGAAAGGAAACATATCACACAACATTACCTGGAAAGGAATCATATCACACAACATTATCTGGAAAGGAATCATATCACACAACATTACCTGGAAAGGAAACATATCACACAACATTACCTGGAAAGGAAACATATCACACAACATTACCTGGAAAGGAAACATATCACACAACATTACCTAGGGAGGAAACATATCACACGACATTAAATGGAAAGGAAACATATCACACAACATTATCTGGGAAGGAGAGATATCACACAACATTACCTGGAAAGGAAACATATCAAACAACATTAAATGGAAAGGAAACATATAACACAACATTACCTGGAAAGGAAACATATTACACAATATTACCTGGAAAGGAAACATATCACACAACATTACCTGGAAAGGAAACATGTCACACAATATTACCTGAAAAGGAAACATATCACACAACATTACCTAGAAAGGAAACATATCACACAACATTACCTGGAAAGGAAACATATTACACAATATTACCTGGAAAGGAAACATATTACACAATATTACCTGGAAAGGAAACATATCACACAATATTACCTGGAAAGGAAACATATTACACAATATTACATGGAAAGGAAATATATCACACAATATTACCTGGAAAGGAAACATATCACACAATATTACCAGGAAAGGAAACATCACACAACATTACCTGGAAAGGAAACATATCACACAACATTACCTGGAAAGGAAACATATCACACAACATTACCTGAAAAGGAAACATATCACACAACATTACCTGGGAAGGAAACATATCACAAAACATTACCTGAAAAGGAAACATATCACACAACATTACCTGGGAAGGAAACATATCACACAACATTACCTGGAAAGGAAACATATCACACAATATTACCTGGAAAGGAAACATATCACACAACATTACCTGGAAAGGAAACATATCACACAACATTACCTTGAAAGGAATCATATCACACAACATTACCTGGAAAGGAAATATATCACACAATATTATCTGGAAAGGAAACATCACACAACGTTACCTGGAAAGGAAACATATCACACAACATTACCTGGAAAGGAAACATATCACAGAACATTACCTGGGAAGGAAACATATCACAAAACATTACCAGAAAAGGAAACATATCACACAACATTACCTGGGAAGGAAACATATCACACAACATTACCTGGAAAGGAAACATATCACACAATATTACCTGGAAAGGAAACATATCACACAACATTACCTGGAAAGGAAACATATCACACAACATTACCTGGAAAGGAATCATATCACACAACATTACCTGGAAAGGAAACATATCACACAACATTACCTGGAAAGGAATCATATCACACAACATTACCTGGAAAGGAAATATATCACTCAACATTACCTGGGAAGGAAACATATCACACAACATTACCTGAAAAGGAAACATATCACACAACATTACCTGGGAAGGAAACGTATAACACAACATTACCTGAAAAGGAAACATAATATACAATATTACCTGGAAAGGAAACATATCACACAATATTACCTGGAAAGGAAATATATCACACAATATTACCTGGAAAGGAAACATATCACACAATATTACCTGGAAAGGAAACATTACACAACGTTACCTGGAAAGGAAACATATCACACAACATTACCTGAAAAGGAAACATATCACACAACATTACCTGGGAAGGAAACATATCACAAAACATTACCTGAAAAGGAAACATATCACACAACATTACCTGGAAAGGAAACATATCACACAACATTACCTGGGAAGGAAACATATCACACAACATTACCTGGAAAGGAAACATATTACACAATATTACCTGGAAAGGAAACATATTACACAATATTACCTGGAAAGGAAACATATCACACAATATTACCTGGAAAGGAAACATCACAAAACGTTACCTGGAAAGGAAACATATCACACAACATTACCTCGGAAGGAAACATATCACAAAACATTACCTGGAAAGGAAACATATTACACAACATTACCTGGAAAGGAAACATATTACACAACATTACCTGGAAAGGAAACATATCACACAACATTATCTGGAAAGGAAACATATCACACAACATTACCTGGAAAGGAAACATATTACACAACATTACCTGGAAAGGAAACATATCACACAACATTACCTGGAAAGGAAACATATCACACAACATTACCTGGAAAGGAAACATATCACACAACATTACCTGGAAAGGAAACATATCACACAACATTACCTGGAAAGGAAACATATTACACAACATTACCTGGAAAGGAAACATATCACACAACATTACCTGGAAAGGAAATATATCACACAACATTACCTGGAAAGGAAACATATCACACAACATTACCTGGAAAGGAAACATATCACACAACATTACCTGGAAAGGAAACATATTACACAACATTACCTGGAAAGGAAACATATCACACAACATTACCTGGAAAGGAATCATATCACACAACATTACCTGGAAAGGAAACATATCACACAACATTACCTGGAAAGGAATCATATCACACAACATTACCTGGAAAGGAAATATATCACACAACATTACCTGGAAAGGAAACATATCACACAACATTACCTGGGAAGGAAACATATCACAAAACATTACCTGAAAAGTAAACATATCACACAACATTACCTGGTAAGGAAACATATCACACAACATTACCTGGAAAGGAAATATATCACACAACATTACCTGGGAAGGAAACATATCACAAAACATTACCTGAAAAGGAAACATATCACACAACATTACCTCGGAAGGAAACATATCACAAAACATTACCTGGAAAGGAAACATATTACACAACATTACCTGGAAAGGAAACATATTACACAACATTACCTGGAAAGGAAACATATCACACAACATTATCTGGAAAGGAAACATATCACACAACATTACCTGGAAAGGAAACATATTACACAACATTACCTGGAAAGGAAACATATCACACAACATTACCTGGAAAGGAAACATATCACACAACATTACCTGGAAAGGAAACATATCACACAACATTACCTGGAAAGGAAACATATCACACAACATTACCTGGAAAGGAAACATATCACACAACATTACCTGGAAAGGAAACATATCACACAACATTACCTGGAAAGGAAATATATCACACAACATTACCTGGAAAGGAAACATATCACAGAACATTACCTGGAAAGGAAACATATCACACAACATTACCTGGAAAGGAAACATATTACACAATATTACCTGGAAAGGAAACATATCACACAACATTACCTGGAAAGGAATCATATCACACAACATTACCTGGAAAGGAAACATATCACACAACATTACCTGGAAAGGAATCATATCACACAACATTACCTGGAAAGGAAATATATCACACAACATTACCTGGAAAGGAAACATATCACACAACATTACCTGGGAAGGAAACATATCACAAAACATTACCTGAAAAGTAAACATATCACACAACATTACCTGGGAAGGAAACATATCACACAACATTACCTGGAAAGGAAATATATCACACAACATTACCTGGGAAGGAAACATATCACAAAACATTACCTGGAAAGGAAATATATCACACAACATTACCTGGAAAGGAAATATATCACACAACATTACCTGGGAAGGAAACATATCACAAAACATTACCTGAAAAGTAAACATATCACACAACATTACCTGGGAAGGAAACATATCACACAACATTACCTGAAAAGGAAACATATCACACAACATTACCTGGAAAGGAAACATATCACACAACATTACCTGGAAAGGAAACATATCACACAACATTACCTGGAAAGGAAACATATCACACAACATTACCTGGAAAGGAAACATATTACACAACATTACCTGGAAAGGAAACATATCACACAACATTACCTGGAAAGGAAACATATCACACAACATTACCTGGAAAGGAAACATATCACACAACATTACCTGGAAAGGAAACATATCACACAACATTACCTGGAAAGGAAACATATTACACAACATTACCTGGAAAGGAAACATATCACACAACATTACCTGGAAAGGAAATATATCACACAACATTACCTGGAAAGGAAACATATCACACAACATTACCTGGAAAGGAAACATATCACACAACATTACCTGGAAAGGAAACATATCACAACATTACCTGGAAAGGAAACATATCACACAACATTACCTGGAAAGGAATCATATCACACAACATTACCTGGAAAGGAAACATATCACACAACATTACCTGGAAAGGAATCATATCACACAACATTACCTGGAAAGGAAATATATCACACAACATTACCTGGAAAGGAAACATATCACACAACATTACCTGGAAAGGAAACATATCACACAACATTACCTGAAAAGGAAACATATCACACAACATTACCTGGGAAGGAAACATATAACACAACATTACCTGAAAAGGAAACATATCACACAACATTACCTTGGAAGGAAACATATAACACAACATTATCTGGAAAGGAAATATATCACACAACATTACCTGGGAAGGAAACATATCACAAAACATTACCTGAAAAGGAAACATATCACACAACATTACCTGGAAAGGAAACATATCACACAACATTACCTGGAAAGTAAACATATCACACAACATTACCTGGAAAGGAAACATATTACACAACATTACCTGGAAAGTAAACATATTACACAACATTACCTGGAAAGGAAACATATCACACAACATTACCTGGAAAGGAAACATATCACACAACATTACCTGGAAAGGAAACATATCACACAACATTACCTGGAAAGGAAACATATCACACAACATTACCTGGAAAGAATCATATCACACAACATTACCTGGAAAGGAAACATATCACACAACATTACCTGGAAAGGAAACATATCACACAACATTACCTGGAAAGGAAACATATCACACAACATTACCTGGAAAGGAAACATATCACACAACATTACCTGGAAAGGAAACATATCACACAACATTACCTGGAAAGGAAACATATCACACAACATTACCTGGAAAGGAAACATATCACACAACATTACCTGGAAAGGAAACATATCACACAACATTACCTGGAAACATATCACACAACATTACCTGGAAAGGAAACATATCACACAACATTACCTGGAAAGAAAACATATCACACATCATTACCTGGAAGGAAACATATCACACAACATTACCTGGAAAGGAAACATATCACACAACATTACCTGGGAAGGAAACATATCACACAACATTACCTGGGAAGGAAACATATCACACAACATTACCTGGAAAGGAAACATATCACGCAAAATTACCTGAAGGAAACATATCACACAACATTACCTGGAAAGGAAACATATCACACAACATTACCTGGAAAGGAAACATATCACACAACATTACCTGGAAAGAAAACATATCACACAACATTACCTGGAAAGGAAACATATCACACAACATTACCTGGAAAGGAAACATATCACACAACATTACCTGGAAAGGAAACATATCACACAACATTACCTGGAAAGGAAACATATCACACAACATTACCTGGAAGGAATCATATCACACAACATTACCTGGAAAGGAAACATATCACACAACATTACCTGGAAAGGAAACATATCACACAACATTACCTGGAAAGGAAACATATCACACAACATTACCTGGAAAGACAACATATCACACAACATTACCTGGAAAGGAAATATATCACACAACATTACCTGGAAAGGAAACATATCACACAACATTACCTGGAAAGGAATCATATCACACAACATTACCTGGAAAGGAAACATATCACACAACATTACCTGGAAAGGAATCATATCACACAACATTACCTGGAAAGAAAACATATCACACAACATTACCTGGAAAGGAAACATATCACACAACATTACCTGGAAGGGAAACATATCACACAACATTACCTGGAAAGGAAACATATCACACAACATTACCTGGAAAGGAATCATATCACACAACATTACCTGGAAAGGAAACATATCACACAACATTACCTGGATAGGAAATATATCACACAACATTATCTGGAAAGGAATCATATCACACAACATTACCTGGAAAGAAAAACATATCACACAACATTACCTGGAAAGGAAACATATCACACAACATTACCTGGAAAGGAAACATATCACACAACATTACCTGGAAAGGAATCATATCACAGAACATTACCTGGAAAGGAAACATATCACACAACATTACCTGGAAAGGAATCATATCACACAACATTACTTGGAAAGGAAATATATCACACAACATTACCTGGGAAGGAAACATATCACAAAACATTACCTGAAAAGGAAACATATCACAAAACATTACCTGGGAAGGAAACATATAACACAGCATTACCTGAAAAGGAAACATGTTACACAATATTACCTGGAAAGGAAACATATCACACAATATTACCTGGAAAGGAAATATATCACACAATATTACCTGGAAAGGAAACATATCACACAATATTACCTGGAAAGGAAACATCACACAACGTTACATGGAAAGGAAACATATCACACAACATTACCTAGAAAGGAAACATATCACACAACATTACCTGGGTTGAAACATATCACAAAACATTACCTGAAAAGGAAACATATCACACAAAATTACCTGGGAAGGAAACATATCACACAACATTACCTGGAAAGGAAACATATTACACAATATTACCTGGAAAGGAAACATATTACACAATATTACCTGGAAAGGAAACATATCACACAATATTACCTGGAAAGGAAATATATCACACAATATTACCTGGAAAGGAAACATATCACACAATATTACCTGGAAAGGAAACATCACACAACGTTACCTGGAAAGGAAATATATCACACAACATTACCTGGAAAGGAAACATATCACACAACATTACCTGGAAAGGAAACATATCACAAAACATTACCTGAAAAGGAAACATATCACACAACATTACCTGGGAAGGAAACATATCACACAACATTACCTGGAAAGGAAACATATCACACAATATTACCTGGAAAGGAAACATATCACACAACATTACCTGGAAAGGAAACATATCACACAACATTACCTGGAAAGGAATCATATCACACAACATTATCTGGAAAGGAAACATATCACACAACATTACCTGGAAAGGAATCATATCACACAACATTATCTGGAAAGGAATCATATCACACAACATTACCTGGAAAGGAAACATATCACACAACATTACCTGGAAAGGAAACATATCACACAACATTACCTGGAAAGGAAACATATCACACAACATTACCTAGGGAGGAAACATATCACACGACATTAAATGGAAAGGAAACATATCACACAACATTATCTGGGAAGGAGAGATATCACACAACATTACCTGGAAAGGAAACATATCACACAACATTAAATGGAAAGGAAACATATAACACAACATTACCTGGAAAGGAAACATATTACACAATATTACCTGGAAAGGAAACATATCACACAACATTACCTGGAAAGGAAACATGTCACACAATATTACCTGAAAAGGAAACATATCACACAACATTACCTAGAAAGGAAACATATCACACAACATTACCTGGAAAGGAAACATATTACACAATATTACCTGGAAAGGAAACATATTACACAATATTACCTGGAAAGGAAACATATCACACAATATTACCTGGAAAGGAAACATATTACACAATATTACCTGGAAAGGAAACATATCACACAATATTACCTGGAAAGGAAACATATCACACAATATTACCTGGAAAGGAAACATATCACACAACATTACCTGGAAAGGAAACATATCACACAACATTACCTGGAAAGGAAACATATCACACAACATTACCTGGGAAGGAAACATATCACAAAACATTACCTGAAAAGTAAACATATCACACAACATTACCAGGGAAGGAAACATATCACACAACATTACCTGGAAAGGAAACATATCACACAACATTACCTGAAAAGTAAACATATCACACAACATTACCTGGAAAGGAAACATATCACACAACATTACCTGGAAAGGAATCATATCACACAACATTACCTGGAAAGGAAACATATCACACAACATTACCTGGAAAGGAAACATATCACACAACATTACCTGGAAAGGAAACATATCACACAACATTACCTGTAAAGTAAACATATCACACAACATTACATGGTAAGGAAACATATCACACAACATTACCTGGAAAGGAAACATATCACACAACATTACCTGGAAAGGAAACATATCACACAACATTACCTGGAAAGGAAACATATCACACAACATTACCTGGAAAGGAAACATATCACACAACATTACCTGGAAAGGAAACATATCACACAACATTACCTGGAAAGGAAACATATCACACAACATTACCTAGGAAGGAAACATATCACACAACATTACCTGGAAAGGAAACATATCACACAACATTACCTGGAAAGGAAACATATCACACAACATTACCTGGAAAGGAAACATATCACACAACATTACCTGGAAAGGAAACATATTACACAACATTACCTGGAAAGGAAACATATCACACAACATTACCTGGAAAGAAAGCATGTCATACAATATTACCTGGAAAGGAAACATATCACACAACATTACCTGGAAAGGAAACATATCACACAACATTACCTGGAAAGGAAACATATCACACAACATTACCTGGAAAGGAAATATATCACACAACATTACCTGGAAAGAAAACATATCACACAACATTACCTGGAAAGGAAACATATCACACAACATTACCTGGAAAGGAAACATATTACACAACATTACCTGGAAAGGAAACATATCACACAACATTACCTGGAAAGGAAACATATCACACAACATTACCTGGAAAGGAAACATATCACACAACATTACCTGGAAAGGAAACATATCACACAACATTACCTGGAAAGGAAATATATCACACAACATTACCTGGAAAGGAAACATATCACACAACATTACCTGGAAAGGAATCATATCACACAACATTACCTGGAAAGGAAATATATCACACAACATTACCTGGAAAGGAAACATATCACACAACATTACCTGGGAAGGAAACATATCACACAACATTACCTGAAAAGGAAACATATCACACAACATTACCAGGGAAGGAAACATATCACACAACATTACCTGGAAAGGAAACATATCACACAATATTACCTGGAAAGGAAATATATCACACAATATTACCTGAAAAGTAAACATATCACACAACATTACCAGGGAAGGAAACATATCACACAACATTACCTGGAAAGGAAATATATCACACAACATTACCTGGGAAGGAAACATATCACAAAACATTACCTGTAAAGGAAACATATCACACAACATTACCTGGAAAGGAAACATATCACAAAACATTACCTGGAAAGTAAACATATTACACAACATTACCTGGAAAGGAAACATATCACACAACATTACCTGGAAAGGAAACATATCACACAACATTACCTGGAAAGGAAACATATCACACAACATTACCTGGAAAGAAACATATCACACAACATTACCTGGAAATGAAACATATCACACAACATTACCTGGAAAGGAAACATATCACACAACATTACCTGGAAAGGAAACATATTACACAACATTACCTGGAAAGGAAACATATCACACAACATTACCTGGAAATATATCACACAACATTACCTGGAAAGGAAACATATCACAGAACATTACCTGGAAAGGAAACATATCACACAACATTACCTGGAAAGGAAACATATTACACAACATTACCTGGAAAGGAAACATATCACACAACATTACCTGGAAAGGAATCATATCACACAACATTACCTGGAAAGGAAACATATCACACAACATTACCTGGAAAGGAATCATATCACACAACATTACCTGGAAAGGAAATATATCACACAACATTACCTGGAAAGGAAACATATCACACAACATTACCTGGGAAGGAAACATATCACAAAACATTACCTGAAAAGTAAACATATCACACAACATTACCAGGGAAGGAAACATATCACACAACATTACCTGGAAAGGAAATATATCACACAACATTACCTGGGAAGGAAACATATCACAAAACATTACCTGGAAAGGAAATATATCACACAACATTACCTGGAAAGGAAATATATCACACAACATTACCTGGGAAGGAAACATATCACAAAACATTACCTGAAAAGTAAACATATCACACAACATTACCTGGGAAGGAAACATATCACACAACATTACCTGAAAAGGAAACATATCACACAACATTACCTGGAAAGGAAACATATCACACAACATTACCTGGAAAGGAAACATATCACACAACATTATCTGGAAAGGAAACATATCACACAACATTACCTGGAAAGGAAACATATTACACAACATTACCTGGAAAGGAAACATATCACACAACATTACCTGGAAAGGAAACATATCACACAACATTACCTGGAAAGGAAACATATCACACAACATTACCTGGAAAGGAAACATATCACACAACATTACCTGGAAAGGAAATATATTACACAACATTACCTGGAAAGGAAACATATCACACAACATTACCTGGAAAGGAAATATATCACACAACATTACCTGGAAAGGAAACATATCACACAACATTACCTGGAAAGGAAACATATCACACAACATTACCTGGAAAGGAAACATATTACACAACATTACCTGGAAAGGAAACATATCACACAACATTACCTGGAAAGGAATCATATCACACAACATTACCTGGAAAGGAAACATATCACACAACATTACCTGGAAAGGAATCATATCACACAACATTACCTGGAAAGGAAATATATCACACAACATTACCTGGAAAGGAAACATAATTGTCACACAACATTACCTGGGAAGGAAACATATCACAAAACATTACCTGAAAAGTAAACATATCACACAACATTACCAGGGAAGGAAACATATCACACAACATTACCTGGAAAGGAAATATATCACACAACATTACCTGGGAAGGAAACATATCACAAAACATTACCTGAAAAGGAAACATATCACACAACATTACCTCGGAAGGAAACATATCACAAAACATTACCTGGAAAGGAAACATATTACACAACATTACCTGGAAAGGAAACATATTACACAACATTACCTGGAAAGGAAACATATCACACAACATTATCTGGAAAGGAAACATATCACACAACATTACCTGGAAAGGAAACATATTACACAACATTACCTGGAAAGGAAACATATCACACAACATTACCTGGAAAGGAAACATATCACACAACATTACCTGGAAAGGAAACATATCACACAACATTACCTGGAAAGGAAACATATCACACAACATTACCTGGAAAGGAAACATATTACACAACATTACCTGGAAAGGAAACATATCACACAACATTACCTGGAAAGGAAATATATCACACAACATTACCTGGAAAGGAAACATATCACACAACATTACCTGGAAAGGAAACATATCACACAACATTACCTGGAAAGGAAACATATTACACAACATTACCTGGAAAGGAAACATATCACACAACATTACCTGGAAAGAAATCATATCACACAACATTACCTGGAAAGGAAACATATCACACAACATTACCTGGAAAGGAATCATATCACACAACATTACCTGGAAAGGAAATATATCACACAACATTACCTGGAAAGGAAACATATCACACAACATTACCTGGGAAGGAAACATATCACAAAACATTACCTGAAAAGTAAACATATCACACAACATTACCAGGGAAGGAAACATATCACACAACATTACCTGGAAAGGAAATATATCACACAACATTACCTGGGAAGGAAACATATCACAAAACATTACCTGGAAAGGAAATATATCACACAACATTACCTGGAAAGGAAATATATCACACAACATTACCTGGGAAGGAAACATATCACAAAACATTACCTGAAAAGTAAACATATCACACAACATTACCTGGGAAGGAAACATATCACACAACATTACCTGAAAAGGAAACATATCACACAACATTACCTGGAAAGGAAACATATCACACAACATTACCTGGAAAGGAAATATATCACACAACATTACCTGAAAAGGAAACATATCACACAACATTACCTGGGAAGGAAACATATCACACAACATTACCTGCAAAGGAAACATATCAAACAACATTACCTGGAAAGGAAACATATCACACAACATTACCTGGAAAGGAAACATATCACACAACATTACCTGAAAAGGAAACATATCACACAACATTACCTGAAAAGGAAACATATCACACAACATTACCTGGAAAGGAAACATATTACACAATATTACCTGGAAAGGAAACTTACCACACGCAATCACTGTGAATCATATCATATCACACGGCATCACATACATCGACACACAGTACCCTCCCCCCGCCACACACACGCACACTCACTCACTCGCTCACTCACTCACTCACTCACTCACACACACACACACACACACACACACACACACACACACACACACACACACACACACACACACACACACACACACACACACACACACACACACACACACACACACACACACACACACACACACACACACACACACACACACACACACGGTATTTGTTTCGGGTGTTCCATTGCGCAAGGACAGTTTGAACTGCAATGTGAGATTAATTATTGTCCTTTTTTTTTTTCTCAAGTCGTTCAAGACATATACTCACTGGCCGATGACTTTTGTTTTGTTTTGATCGATCTTAAAGCTTAACCAAGTTTACCGGTCGTTATTTCCAAGCTGTGAACGGAGCTTTCTTTAATACTTTGGCGATTTTAAAAGTTTTCTTCTCGTCGGGTGAAACCATTGCTCCTTTTTGACGCAAAGAAATGTGATCCTTAACCTTTACCCTCACATTTTGTATTGGGGTTTGATTTTTTTTTACTTCTTTTTATTTTTTTTTTTTTATGTATTTTGTATTTGGTTTGATTTTTTTCATTGATCTTAATCCTAATCTTTTGTATTTCATTTTAATTTTTTTTTAGTATTTTATATATATTTTTCTTTATTTAGTTTCTTTTTTTTTATACATTCTTCACTGGCCTTACTCCATCGCTGTCACGTCCCTCTCGCTTACTTCGTCAAAGTCATCCTCGCCTTCACCCTCCTTACTCAACAGGACCAGGGTGGCGGGCTGGCGGGTCCGGAGGGGCGGCAGCAGCGCCCACCCCGAACTGCCCCACCACCACCTCCACCACCTCTTCCCGGTCCTTCTCCACCCGGTCCACCTCCTCAAAGCCATCCTCTTCTTCAATCTCCTCGGCAGGCGGCTCGGGAGGGGCGGCAAGGTCACCCACCCCGAACTGCCCCTCCTCCACCGCCTCCATCACCTCCCTCTGATCCATGTCCTCAAACTCATCCTCGTCTTCCCCCTCCTCCTCACCCCGAGGGTGGTGGACGGGCGGGACAGGAGGGGGGACTAGAGCCCCCACCCTGAACTGCCAATTCACTGCCTCCACCACCACCACCACCTCCCTCAGTTCCACTTCTTCAAAGTCATCCTCTTCAAACACAGGGTCAAGATCAAGACCAGGGTCATCGTCAGGGTTGTCATCATCAGATTTGTCATCATCAGGGTTGTCATCGTAAGGGTTCTCATCGTCAGGGGCGCTGGCTCCCGAAATGAAGCTCGCCAGGGTAGCGAGCAGCAGCCCTTGCAGGACCCACCACCAGTAGGCGAGGGTGTGCAGGACGTCGGAGGGTCCCAGGCCCAGTCCGTGCAGCAAGGGCTGTGCCTGCAGGTCGTATAGCACGCGGAGCACCTCGCGCGAGGTCGTCACTATAGGTGACGTGAGCGGCGAGCCACACCCTACGCAAGGAATCATGTCCGTGCGTCAGGAGGAGGACGAGCACGGAGCACAGCGCGGCAATGCCCGCAGGAGGTCACTCTGGTCCTGCTGATGGTAGGCGTAGGCCAGGGTGACCACGTGGCCAGCAGCAGGAGCAGCAGCCGGCGGGCCACACACTTGTCCGGGCGGCGCCCAAGAGCCGTGCGTAGGCATGGCCCGGGGGTCGAGAAACGCGACATTGTGCCGTCCATCGCTCCGGGTTTGTGGTTATTGTCTCTCTGAAGGAACACTTCACCTTGTGAGTTATCATCGAGGGTAATTCAACCCGCACGTCCATGTTGCTTTTATTGTATTTCTCAATGCTTGTTTGAGTTCGTGAGTTCTCTTCGAGGGTATGTCCACCACTACGTGCATGGTGCTTTTATTGTTTTTGAGTGTTCGTCCGAGTTTGTGAGTTTTCTTGGAAGGGTAATTCCACCCTTACTTCCATGCAGCTTTGCTTTTGTTTTTGAGTGTTTGCTTGTTTTTGTGGGTTAGCTGCGTGAGGCAATCCAAGCTTTATGTCCATTTAGCCTTCTGAAGGTTATCTTGGCTCGGGGGCCAGCCACGGGATTTTGATTTCTTGAGATGTGGGTATCTTTTTCCTTTGCTTACCTATACAGGGTTGAGATTTACCACATCACCTCGGTTTGAGATATGCCGTTTTAGGGAGCTCGTTGACATTGCATGGGGCGAAATCTAGAGCTAGTTACACCTTTTGTAGGGAAGATCGCTACGGAAGCTGATTGGCTGGATGGAGGAGTGTCTGGTTAGCTACAGGGAGCTGATTGGCTGGATGGAGGGAGTGTCTGGTTAGCTACGGGAGCTGATTGGCTGGATGGAAGGAAGTCTTATTCTTAAAGGTATCGGCGCCTCGGTTCGCCTGTTTGAAAAGCCTCTCAAAAGTGGCTGTGGTTCTCATGGACTGTTTTGTGATGCTGGTGATAGTTGCACACGCCTTCTGCACCCGAATGGTACAATCACCCATGACAAACAGGTTAATCTTCTCTGTGGCCTGTGAAAACAGTCATAACGGGAGTCCGATTCGTTTGAAAATATGGCCCTTAGGAGTAAGAAGTTGGCATTTCTCGCTTCAGTAATTGTTGAATCCACTGTCTTAAAACATTATGCGAAACAAATCAATAAGATTAATAACAGGTGGAGGAGATTAATAGAAAAGGTAGGGGGGAAATTGGAGATGTACTAAACGCCATCTAAAGTCGATAGAGTGCTGCATAAATCATTCCCTATATAGGAGATGCATGATTACAAATACATCATGAGAGTCAACCACTGATTCCCGGTACCCTGACATGAAAATGAGTATAAATTCTGAGACACTGCAAGTTTAATATGGAATGAGAATATACGTTACGGATAAACAATCTCCGTGGCTCAAGATCTTATCAGACAATGATTCGGACAGGACTAGGCCGCCGCAGAGCTATTGAGTAAGGACTAATTTATCTGTTCATTCTATCTCTGTCTTCCGCACACCGAGGTCGGTATTATAAGACACTTTCGCTACTCACATCAGCGATTTCTAGAGGCCAAAGAGGGGGTCTGTCGGGTCCTAATGAGTGTTTCTTCAGGTTCACGGTATAGGAGAAGGGTCAGTCTCCCACCAGGGTCATAAAACTACTCCTGGAAATGCCCACAACTCCTACGAAAGCCTTGTCAAATGTGTGTTCTTGGGCGGCGAAATGTCTTGTAATACGACCCCAAGTCTCTAACACCACCAGCAAGGAAGGAACGAGGAATGGCGGCAGGAGGGCGACGCGCCGTGGCCTGACACTCGAAACGCCTCAGGTGGGTCTCTAGGAGCCGGGACTGGCTGACCCTGACTGCCTTGCTTCATCCGAGGGTGACGGCCTGACAGCCCTCCTGCATCCCATCCACGAGGGACTCCACGCCGGGCGCCCCCATTAATAATTCCTCGTGTCTATCAGCATTATAGCATCGTGGATATAGAGAGACAAGCTAATGAAGGTGTTCAGATCTGGAACCTTCAAGCAGAGTTTAATTGACGTGTAAGAAAACTGTGAGGCGATGCTCATGTATAGAGTCTGGAGGAGTAAAAGGGAAAAGCTCAGTTACTACTGTCCTTGTTTTTATTTTGGGTTGTCTTAAAAATGCTTTAAACATATTTAGTAAGGGTGCGTGTGTTTAGCATCTCCCAAAGTCTTCACTGAATACTAATTTACGTCTTATTGGAGATCTGACATTTACCAATAAATCATTAAACATTTTCTCTTAACATGATAAACTGGAATTCGATGTTTTTTTTTTATTGGTTGCAGTGGTACGATTCATATTATTTATTCGATGTATTTCTTATTTACTCGTATATGCCAATGCTGATCTTTACTAATAAGCCAAAACTGATGGTGATAGTGTTCAGCTGGTCGGATAAAAAAAAAGTGACTTTCCTACATAAATAAAAATTGTTTTCGAAAGCTACACAACCTTCACATCTCCCATCCTGCGGTGGAGACTTTCCTGATGAGTCCTTACTCCCACGGTATGATTATACTCCGAAACAGTTGTGTTGTTATGTTTTTTTTTTTTTGTGTGTGTCTCTACTGATGTCTTTTGGATTGCCAGTCTTTCGAACAATCAGCGTCTCAGTTTGTATATATGTCATCTGCGTCTGCATATTCGGCACATTTGTTTGACGATTTGAGTATTTGACGGTCGGTCTGTCTCTTTGCTTGTTATTCCCTATATATGTCTTTCGGCTCGATTTTTTTTGTCTGTTTGCCTGTCTATCTGTCTGAATGTATATATACTTCTTTGTCTCTGTTTGTCTGTCTGTCTGTCTATCTCTGTCACCTCCCACACACACAGAGGTGCGAGCGCTCAAAATATAAATGTGTGTACACAAATGAATATACATAAATACATTATCACATAGGCGGTGGCTGAGGGGTTAGCGTGCTGTGTTCACATTCAATACGCCATTGACAACGTCGGTTCGAATCCCCACGCTATCACCTGGGATTTTTCAGTCACCGCCGAGTGGCCTAAGACTACCCACATGCTGTCCAGAAGACCACCCATCGACCCGGACTCTACTCTAGAAGAAACCGTCCCGTGAATCAAGAATGAGTTCCCGGGGGCAGCTTGAGCCGAGCATAGCTGGCGCCACTATAAAAAAAAATTGCCTGCGCCATGACGGGCTTGAACCGACCATCTGGCCCCTGAAGAAAGCCTACCGGCGCTATAGGCAGGGATGTAAACACACACACACACACACACACACACACACACACACACACACACACACACACACACACACAGGTGATTCTTTATCTTACAAACAAAAACCTTCCGACAGGTCCTTCATGTGGTCAAGGTGAGGCGGAGTCCTATGCGTGTTGTGTAACCTCATCATTAAGGGAAAGCTCCTCCTCTTGGCGGGGATAAACTTTACGATGATTCTATGTTTGTGAAGATTATGATTGGATATGACGAACGAGCTTGCATGGGTATAACAAAATAAAAGAAATGAGGGAGGCATTATCTCGGACGCGCAAGACGATAATAAATGTGAATAAAAGAAAAGAGCATACAGGGGGAAAAAGCTGCTGCGGCAAAATCACAAAAAGACCGAGGCCGGCCACCTGCACGGGGCCTGATGCGCCATACCACGGTGGTGCTTTTTGCGTTCTGTATCACGCTTGGAACTGCTAGCAAAAGATGAGCCTTCTTACTGCAGTGTTTCGATGGTCAACGTAATAATAACAAGGAAACTAATCTATACAAACCAAATAAATGTTAAACGCTCCTCGCGTCTGACGTGTGCAGCAGAAGGCAACGTATTTAGGGCTGGTGGTGTATAATAAGCAGTACAGGGACTTGCAAAGGAAAAGGTGATGATTTGATGGTGAGAATGATGTGTGTGTGTGTGTGTGTGTGTGTGTGTGTGTGTGTGTGTGTGTGTGTGTGTGTGTGCAGTGAAAGCATTAAAATGGGTTTTCTTTATAAAACAATATATCATCCAATAGGCGTTGAGAAAAGTAAACGCTCCACATTACTGTAAGGACTCATGACAATGATGCATCAAATTAAAAGTTTTTCATCAATGTTTAGAAAGATAAAAGCATAATATTTGTAAATAAGTTACAGAGAAAAAAATATTGCCTTGCCCCCCCCCAAAAAAGATAGCAATGGTTCCCCCCCTATATGTCCCATCTCCGTTGATTATACTTTTTTATGAAGGAAAAGATAACCCGGCGCTTTCTCCTATCGGGGACAAGTATTGCGGCCAATCACTGCTCGTGACACGGGCTTGGGTGCAGCCGTCCGTCAGCCCTTGTGTCACAGCTAGCCTTTGTACTCCACTTCCTTTTCTAAACACACAGGTGTGGTGCAGGTACTACTGTACCACACAACGTTCCCCAAACGCCCATTAGACACGAAGCAGACAACAAGCCATTACGTCATGCTCGGGGTTGGGCGTTCTGTATCGTCTCCGCCAGTTTTTCTCCCCCGCACAGATGCTGTCCATATACAGGGACCTTGTCCGCCCTCGTATGGAGACACCTCTGCACTCGAAATTGACCTCTCTTTTGGCGACTCTTTACTTTTGTCTGTTGTGGGAGCGGTGAGTAGCGGGCTTTTTTTCTACACTTTTTGTTGCCCTTGAGTCGTCTCCTTTGTTGTTGAAAAAAGGGGAGGGGGGAGGTTGTCGGGGGTGGGGGCTGGAATGGCAGATCATTTGAGTGAGTGGACGTGCTGTGATTGTCTTGCGTGTAACCTTTGTAGACGATGGATGATAACTCTGGGTTGCCGCGGGCGGGCTCTGCAGTTTTTACTTGGAGTTTTAAAAGGTTGGATAGCGTGCTGGTTGTTGTAGTACATGGCTGCTGGGTGATAGTCGGGTTGGGTGGTGCGTGCTGGCAGTTGTGGTGTGTGGAGAGCAGGACGCAAGGTTACAAGAAAGAGATTAAGGAAATATATACCCAATGTTATTTATCCAAGCGAGGAAAAAAAGCAGTGGACCTATCTAACGAATTAAGAAGTCAAGCAGTTTTACCATTAACATCTTTTGACTTACAAATTACACGTCACACTGCTGCCATTCGAGTGATCTTCAAACGAGCTGATGGCGGGAGATTAACGCTTGACAAAGGGGCACGTCTCGTTGTCTTTCCCGTCATTAATATCTGCGGCGTTTAATTTTCTTTGCTTGCACGCGGAACATTCAAGACTTTTCAAAATTGCATAACATAACTACATTCGACGGACCAGTAGAAGGACGAAGGACCAGTAGAAGAACGAAGCAGACGTTACAATTCTTGGTGCCGTTAAGGAACTTCGAAAAACTACATCCTTTACCCACTACTTCTTCTTCCATGGTCTTTATTGATATTTTCTTTTCCTTAACAACCATTCAAACTGCGTCGCCAGTCACTAGGGTAGGAGGAGAGGGGGGGGGGTGACGGTGGGTTAACGAGGGGGTGCAGCTGCAGAGTTGATAATTTATTACACAGCGCGAGAGGTACAAATACAATAACCGATATTGGCACTCCTTTGTTTCCCTTTTTATGGGAGCCGCATCCATTTTTATTACCTTTCTTCTGCATCCACCCATGATAGAAAACAGCAACGGCAGCATCAAGCCAAGGAAGGCGGCATGGGTTCATAATGACAAATGCATCCTACTTCTTAATGAGTAGTTTGACAGAGAAAAAATCACTATAAATCAGAAAATGGGTTACACCACTACCAGTTACACCTCGAGGCCTTGCTCCAGCCATCCGAGCCACCGTCATCAGTGTGGGAAGAGGTTCACCACAAACCTTGCGGCCTTCACAACAAGCCCCGTCTGCCTCCGTCTGAAGTCACACACACACACACACACACACACACACACACACACACACACACACACACACACACACACACACCTGCGCGTAGCCTTGGGGCTCATCTCTGTCACATTGGCCCTTGATCCTACGGCGGGTAATAACTTATTGCCTCGGGACACAGGGCCAGTGTGACATCCGCGGTACCACAGTTTACCTCATCCAGATTTCCCCAGGTACCCATTTATTGACCAGCCCGAAAGGGAAGATGAACAGCTGGCTGGGCTGCGTGGCGAGCTAAGGCCGGGATTCGAACCTAGGTCCGCGGATTCGCAGCAAGGAATGCTAACCGCTGCACCACGGACTCTAAAGAATGATACTGTATCCTATATACGCCTCACCCCTTATCAGCCTTTGACTATTAGCTTAAATATAGTGTGTATATCCTCACTTTGTTAGCCACATATTTAACGTACATATAAAAAAACGTGGCTTTATTGAAAGCAAGAACGCACTGAGCAGCTCATGTCTCCTGTGCTGGTGCAAAATTTGCACAAGCATAGGAGACCTGAGCTGCTCAGTGTTAAGAATAAAATAAACTCAGTAGGTTTGACCATAACAAGCAGACAGTACCTCAACCTTCACAGCACTGAACAATTTAGCAGAGCAATTATGCCTATGTATTTATCTAAAGCTTATTGTTTCTATGGGTGACTAAACGCAGTGAGCAGCTCCAGCCTCCTACGCTGAAACCACCACCCAGACAGCACGCCTGCCTTCACAGCGCTGAGCAGCCTGAAAGTGCGACCTTGTAGACTTCAGAAATGTGACGGAGCGGCCTCACACTCCAATGGATTACATCTAAACAAAAAGAGTACTATGGACAACACCTGCGAGACATTCCTTAAGTTTTGGCAGCAAAGAGACGCTTAAATGTTTGTTCAGTGTACTGTGCTGCAAGAACAGACTTTTTGTTTTTAATGATGCTCAAACTATGATATCTTCAAGTAATATCCATTTACTCAATATACGTTGTACTGAGTAGTGTTTTAGTACAATGATAAGGAGAACGAGGCTTGTCTCCCAGCCGAAGAAATTCTTATGGTTTTGCATCTGAATGAAATCACAAGAAAAAAATGTCCGACTTTCAGTGCAACCGCAGTAGTTTTTGTAATAGTTATTCGCAGCGTCAAGTCCATGGAGTCTCTCATTAAAATCCTTGGCTAAGTGTGTGGCACATTTATCAAGGCCTCGCACGTGTACGCCTTTGCGCTACTCGCTTTGCTGGTGTTTTTTGTGAACTGTTTTGTGTGTGTCACTCCACAAAAGGTTTCTTGACTCAAACCTCGACGGCGTGTATTTTCGCGATTATTACATGTGACAACTTACAATCAAATGCAGTTTATGTACTCCTTTGTGTGGTCATATTTCGAGGCTACACAGGAGGCTGACGTCATCACCATGTGACTAAAATAGGTAAGCTTTCAGCCATCTTACATGTTAGAGATGTTACCCCCCAAAAAACATAAAGCGGAAAGAACACGCCAGCACTAAAAGAGGCGTTCATAATTCTAACTTTGAAATAAAATACTTCCTTTTAGAACAGGGACAACAAGCAAAGACTTCCGAGCCTGAACCAGCTATCCCAAACCAGTCGAACTGACCCAAGCCACCAAGTGCACGTGTCAGCGAGAAAAAAAGTATATTAAACCGGTATTATCTGTTTACCTATTCACGATGGAAGATAGAGCTGCCTGGAAACTGTGTGTGTGTGTGTGTGTGTGTGTGTGTGTGTGAGAGAGAGAGAGAGAGAGAGAGAGAGAGAGAGAGAGAGAGAGAGTTAGTCAAAAAATTCGGGTGGCGCTGGGCAATAGACGGGCTTGCTTGCATGGGCAGGTGTGGGTGGAGGTGGGGAGAGGGGCTAGGGGGAGTAGAGGAGAGTAGGAGGAGGAGAACGTAACACTGCTGTTGATGAGCGGGGAGGTGATGTGAGAAGTGCGAGAGGATGATCGCTGCTGAACGTTGGGGGTCAAAGAAAGAAGAATGACGTGGGTGAGGACTAAGGTTGGTACTGTCAGATGCTCCCACCCCTCACACCAACTTTTTCCAAAGGCCAAAAAGGAGGTTAATCGAGTTCTAATGAGTGTTCTTTTAGGTTCACGGTACAGAAGAAGGCTCAGACTACCACCAGGGTCATAAAAGTACCCCTGGATATGCCCTAAACTCCAGCGAAAGACTAGTAAATTACGTGTTCTTGGGCGCAGAAATGTTTAAAAATATGGCCCTAAGCAACACTGAAACGAGATGATGATGGGGGATGGGAGGCTCTGAAAGGCGAGGAAGATGATGATGCTACTGGCGGTGGGCGAAAGTGAAAATAATAATAGCTAGGTAAGGACAAGGAACATGGTAACCGGTCGGAAAAGAGGGTGAAGAGTACCGCGGATGATTGAACAGTAGAAAGGACTGAGAAGAGAGCTTAGTAAGAGAGGATTGAAGAAGGGATATGAGAGGATACGTTCTTTTGGAAGGTGAGGAGTCAAGTGATTGTGTAGAGTACCGTGGATGATTGAACAGTAGAAAGGACTGAGAAGAGAACTTAGTAAGAGAGGAGTGAAGAAGGGAGAGGAGATGATACGTGCTTAGGAAGGTGAGGAGTAGGACGAACAATAGCATAGAAAACGATGGATCACGGGCTTAGTATGAAGAGGGAGAGGGAGGAAGAGGACATCTAGGTGGGTGAAGGAGGACGATGACTGTGTGAAAATGGTACAAGAGGTGAGATGGGCGAGAGAAGTGAAGACGAACAGGAGGGGAAAAAAATGTAAAGGATAAAGAATGAAAAAAAAAAATCGCGGAGAGAGGACAAAGGGAGGTGGGTCGCGTGGGAGAGGGTAATAAAAAAAGGTGTGACAGCAAAGGCGAGGCGAGGAGAGGACAGGTGGAACGTGAAAGGTGAACAGGACGGGAGGAGGCGACGGGAACTGTAGGAAGAGGCGCAGAAGAGACTCTTGAGGGGGACTGATTTCAATGATATTCTTTTTTGTACATAAAGTCTGACAGCCGACCAGAAGAAATCTCCGTACACGACGACTCTATCTATTTTTTTCTTTTTTTACAGCAGAGGAGACAGTGGAAGGGCGGAAAAAAAAAGAAAAAAAAGACCGCCACTTACTGCTCCTAAATAGAGTCGAGTGGCCAAATAGAGAAATCAATCTCGGGAGGAGAGGTGTCCTGATACCCTCTCTAGTCCGCGAAAGAAGAAACGGGGAATAAAAAAGAAAGAAATATATGATAATAACAAAAAAGACTTCACTCAACGGATACAAAAAGCTCGCCAACACGTGCAACGACAACTAAGGAGACAAGCGAAAAACCATTTATGTTATAATGAGAAAAAATTAGATAAGTTCGTGATGCCAGACTGCTGCCTTGACGCGCGCTGGGGGAGAGCCGAGAGATGGGAGGGGGAGCAGAGTGGAGGTTTGGGTGCCATCTCCTCTACCCACCCACCCCCGCTCCCCCCGACGCTGACTAGCAGAGCGTGGGAGACATTAGTGGCTTCGTTTGGTATTCTGCACGATGGTAGCCGCGACGCCTTGCTACGGGGACACGAAAAAAAGTGACACTTGTCTAATGCAGAGGTCGTGTTTCCTGGTGGGTCACGTCCCGATGAGGAGAGAGGAAGGGAGGGAAGGAGGGGGGAGGGAGGGAGGGAGGTTGGGGTTTTGAATGAAGGAGTCGATTGTGTGGAAGGAAGGCAGACGTTGCGGGGTAAGGTAGCAGGGATCGGGGGGGGTGGGGGTTGCTTGGGGGGGGGCGGGGGGGGGGGGAATGGGTGTTGGGGGCTGGTGTGGGGGGGGCGGGGTGGGGGGGCAAGGGTGTCTGAGGGGCAGGGGTGTCTGAGGGGCAGGTGGCGGGGCAAGGGTGTCAGGGGCTGCTGTGTGGGGTGCTGGGTGGCAGGGCAAGGGTGTCTGAGGGGCAGGTGGCGGGGCAAGGGTGTTAGGGGCTGCTGTGTGGGGTGCTGGGTGGCGGGGCAGGGGTGTCTGAGGGGCAGGTTGCGGGGCAGGGGTGTTAGGGGCTGCTGTGTGGGGTGCTGGGTGGCGGGGCAGGGGTGTCTGAGGGGCAGGTGGCGGGGCAGGGGTGTTAGGGGCTGCTGTGTGGGGTGCAGGGTGTCGGGGCAGGGGTGTCTGAGGCGGATGTGGCAGGGGCAAGGGTGTTAGGGGCTGCTGTGTGGGGTGCTGGGTGGCAGGGCAGGGGTGTCTGAGGGCAGGTTGCAGGGCAGGGGTGTCAGGGGCTGCTGTGTGGGGTGCTGGGTGGCGGGGCAGGGGTGTCTGAGGGGCAGGTGGCGGGGCAGGGGTGTCAGGGGCTGCTGTGTGGGGTGCAGGGGGGCGGGGCAGTGGTGTCTGAGGCTGTTGTGTGAGGTGAGGCTCGAGGGATGAGTGTGCAGTTTCTGTCTTCGCTGTTATACAACCTGTTCTTGGTTAAAAGAAATTACATTCACGAAACTTTCCTTGAAATGCTATGGACAATTTTCTTTGAAGTACCCGATGTTCAAGGAAATCAGCCAAGTTCTTCCTCCTTGACAGGCAACAAATTTACAGAATAAACTTGGTATTATTTTCGTCTCCCGTTGGTCCACAATGGAGGCTCCAGGGTAGTGTGGAAGCAATTTATGGACTCAGTGATTGACCGGGACATTGAGGCGCAACTGAATATAAATAAAAAAAAAGGCACTCATGATATCTTGCTCAGCAGGATGGAGAAGGCTAAAGTGTCTTATTCCATGACAAAAAAAAGACGTTAACAAAACCTTTGGGTACCGTTATTAGCAAGACAAAGTGAGAGCCGTAGACAGTGAGCCCGACAAAACCTGTGAGAGGCATCCCCGCGCCGCCTCGCCGACGTAACTGAGCAGCGTCGAGACAGCGCCGCCAGCGTGCCGCGCCTTCCTTGATATGGAATGACGAGGCGTTTCTGCAGAAATTTGCCAAATTTGGGCTAAAATAATTTCCTTTATCATCGTCCTTTCGATCCATCTTCTTTGTATTCACACTAATGAATAGTGATGTAGTGACTTCAAAAAACACTTCATGGGTGAGTTCTTGAGAATTTATCGACTTAATTTTCCTCGAAATGAGTAGTCCACGCTGCTGCAAACGTTGAAAAAAAAAAAAAATCTTGCAAACAGTATAATAAGGGTTTATACAAAAAGCGCTTTCGATGTGTTAACTGGCGATCCTCTACAGTCACAGGATCTCGCGGGCGGAAGTGGGGGGCTGATGACTGGTGTTAACCCCTTGGATGCGAATTTCCTACAAGAGGACATCACCAAACTACAGGAGTGGATTAAAAAGTGGCTGCTCCAGTTTAGTGAAGGAAAATGTGAGGTCATGCAGGTTGTGAGGAAAAATCCAGAATACCAATACCACATGGGAAACACTCCACCACCCACCACATAGGCACAGAAAGACCTGGGAGCGTATGTTACCAGGCTACCAGTGAAAGCCAAATCCGTGCCAATCGCAGCGGACGGGTTAACCCGCGGGTGAGGTTACTCCGTAAATCGATGGGGAAGGAACGGTGTGCCGTTTGTGGGGCCTTCAGATATAATTATTGTCCACATAAAAACTGAAACATGACACTACTGCACTGTGGACCTACGGGCGGTAGAAGGCAAAGCAAAAGAATACAGCCATGGTAGTACGTACTGTAGGAGACAGTAATTGGTGCTGTAATCGTCTGAGGAGGCTTGTACCGGCTGACACCTGACAGCGTTAGGAGACATGGACGGACATAACTGTTTGTGTGATAATATATGATAATGTTTGCAGAGTCGAGTGTATCGCAGCAGAGCAGAACTGGTTAACTAGGCACGAATAAAGAGGTGCGTCTGAGAACATAATTATATGGCCAGTCTATTTCGGGTTTAGTAGACACTCACCTACTCCTTAGCCCATGCATGAATAGGAGTCTTCCACTGGGCCCTGTTCCATAAACCACTTTCTATTCTTCGTTTATTATCTCTCAAAATATCTGTTCCCCTGTCAAGTGCCGGTAACTCTAAACTCTACATTACTCCACGTCAGAGGAGGGTATCAGGACACCTCTCCTCCCGAAATTGACTTCTCTTTCGGCCACTCCTCTGTACTTTTTTTAGGAGCAGTGAGTTGCGGGCTTTTTTTTTCATTATTGTTTTCTTTTTTTATGCCCTTGAACTGTCTTCTTTGCTGTAACAAAAATAAAAAAAAGACGTCCAAAACAATAGAAATTACGCACCTCAAGGTTGTATGCTGAAAAATGCACACCCTTTGAAACTGCAATTATCTCAGATTGGGGCAGAAGGAGTTTAGTGCCTTCCTTCCAGTGCCTCAAAACCTAAATTTTTCCATCTGACAACTCGACACAACCTTCCACATATCTACGTATTCCCTTCATAGCACACACAGCTGTCCCCTTATACAACATTAAACATATGAGTATTTGATCACTCTTAACTCGAAGCCCTGCGTGTGGACCCTGTGTGTGTGACAATAACAGCTGCAGGCCCGTGATAGTGTGACATGTATATAGTCCCCGCTGCCCTGAATATACACAGTCATCTTTTGTGTAACCTGAAGATCTACGAGTACTTGATTTCTATTGGTTACGTGAAGGAATGAGCCGGGGAACGAGGGATGAAGAAAGCACACACACACACACACACACACACACACACACACACACACACACACACACACACACCTTGACGGCGTGTCCCCTGGCAAGCTTTTGGAGGAATTCCCTGCATGTGGGGCGGTACGTTGGGCGTTTTTTCTCCACTTGAAGGAAAATGAACACTGCTATCACTGCCAGGCGTTGAGTGCCGCTAGATTAGTTTATGTGACTATTACACTTCATATAAATGTTCCGCGCCGTCACGAAGGTTGGGGACGCGCCACGAAGATGCAACATGTTCACTGGAGTCATACTTGTTATCTTGTAAGTTATGTATAAGCAAGTTTTAGTGGTGCTTATTTTTCAGATATAAAGAAGCGCTCACGAGAGATGTAAACGCAAATCACTACCAAATGTGTTAGTCAATTTTGTGAACCCAACAATTCAATATATCACACAAGTATCTTTTGTTTTCTCAAGCTTAACATTGCGTGTGAAATATAATGTTACGGTACAGCATCAGTAAATATGAACAAAATATACTTTTATTAAAACCTTATGGCAGAGAAAGCACTGATTCATTCGCTTTCCGTAGCTAAATATTTCACGCAGAGTGGATTATTAGCACTACTTTGGCTAAGCATGATAAGCTGAAGGCATTACAGTTTGCAAGCATTACGATCAGAGCTTCAGCAGGCCGCTCTCTCCTGCCTGACATCGGGGCAACGGATCCTGTGAATACCAGTGAGCGACCTGATCCCTCTACCCGTTACATGGACCACCTACCCCTGTATCCCCCGCCTCCTCTTTCATCTATCCACCTCCTTACTACCTCCCTCCACTTCGTAAACCCCCTCGCCCTCCCTGCACCACCTGTTTCCCACCTCCTCCCTCCACCTCCATCTAACCACCCGCACCGTTACTCTCTGCCTCCCTCAACTTACCTCTCTCCTCCACCTCCCTCTCTCTTGTTTTCTTACATATCCCTCGTCTACCTCCCCACTACCCTCCTCCTCCACCTGCCCCCTTCCCACCTTCTTACACCAACTCCCCATCCATCCCCACCCCGTCTTCCATCCATCTCCTCACTACTCCCTCTTGCCTCCAGCCTCTGAATACCCCCCTCCACCTTCTATCTTATATAACCTCGCTTCCCTCCCTACCCCCTTTCCTACCTTCTCCACCTCCACCTTCTTCACCTTAACAGAAAAACGCAGCTAAGGTCAGGGAAGCACTTTAAGGTCAGGTGGATCAAGGTTACGTTATTATCGAACAGTCCAGCGCAGGTGAGCACAGAATAAGGTACCGAGTGACCCTTCAGTATACCTCCTCGATAAATATTGTGAACATATCAATCGTGGCTCATCAGTATCGTCCATGCCTTAGCGAGGGGGTGAGCGGCGACCATGCACCCTCCCCGCACCAAACACAAAGGAACACAAAGGAAGAACAAACAACAGCAGACCCCCGCCGCCAGACCCTCCAAACCGGTACCTTTTGCTTGAATAAAGGAAAAATAATAGTGAGCATTTCTCACACTGAAATTGAATGACCACAGACGAAAATAAAAGAGTAAGCAGGATAGTAATGGCAGCGCTAATGCTATATATTGAGGATGAGCGAAAACCAGGAAGGAGAAACACTGCTTACATAAGGGACGCAAGTACCAGAGTTATCGTATTACTTCGTGGTTTAGGGCAAGGTTCTCTATCTTGGGTAACTGTTTCTCTGCTTTAATTCTCGCCCACTTTACCAGCGCTATATATTGAGAATGAGCGAAAACTAGGAGGGAGAGATACTGCTTACATAAGTGACGTAAGCATCAGCCGGTTATCCTATTACTTCGTGGTTTGGGGCAAGGTTCTCTGTCTGGGGTAACTGTTTTCCTGCTTTAATCACTCTGTCTCCCTCGCTGTGTTGTATCGACTTGAAAATGCTGTGCAGAGTTTTTAGTGCATCTGTATACGCGAAAATCAATACCTTTTACTGCCCATCAGCCCGAGCTAGTTTGCTTGTGTGTGAGTTACCTTTCTTGAGTAGCTGTTTCTCTACTTGGATTCTCTCTCTTGGCTAACTGTATTTGTGCTTAAGTCGCCTCGCACATCAGGGGAACAAACATGTAGAGCAAGGCAAACAAAGGCTGAGTCATCGTCGGAGTGATTAAAGCTTCATATTTCATCCTCAAGACAAACAAACACAAGGGGGCTGGCAAACATTAGGTGAAGTACTCGTGCTTAGGGTTACTGTGCTGGTCACGGTAGCAGTAATAAGAGGAGGGCTGGGGAAGGGGAGGGAGGGGAGGGCTGCAGACAGGCATGCTGGGGAGAACTGGAGATGGAGGTGCGGGGGAGTTGATTGGGGTGTGTGGGAGGGAGCGCGAGGGAGAAGCATTAGATTGGACATGCGGGGAAGAGTCTGAGGTAAGTATGCAGGGGGTGTTGGAGGGTACTAAGCATAAAAAGAAGAGTGTCGGGGGGTAGGAATGCAGGGGAACGTTGGAAGGGGGGACAACAGAGGAGAGTGGAGAGTGGGCCTGCAGGGAGAGTTAACTTGGGTATAGGGACGCGTGGAAGACTTGTGATAAATGCGTGGGGGCAAGTTGAGGGGTGGGTAAGTGGAGGAGAACTGCGGGGGTGAGTTTGGGGAGAGTATATAAAGGGTATGAGGGGGGGAAGAGGGGCGAATTGGAGGTGAGTGGAAATCCTGGGGAAAATTAGGCAGTGAGCATGCGGGGAAGAGTTAGGGGAGTCAGGGGAGAGAACTGGGGGTGGGTATCGGAGGGGGGGGGTGATGGAGGGAGTTGGGTTGGTCTGTGGAGTGGTTTAGGCAGGTGTGTTGGATTGGGGGGGACATGAGCCAGGTGCGCGGAGGTGTTGCAAAGGTGGGGGTGGGGGGGTCTATGCTGCGCGGTTGGTCACTATCAACCTTCAACTTGTCAGCCATCGCCGCTGCCTCCTCCGCACGTCCACCATTTTCAAAGTATATACAGGCGCGTTAATCTGATTCGTTTTCACTAGATAGGACCTCTTATTAATTTGCCTGCTAATTTTCTACGAGAGCGCCGATCATTACGAATCTGTATCTTCGCAATTCCTTAATGATACAGGCTACCAGACCGCAATTTGTTCTCTGCTCGTACCCTGTAAAAGAACCTTGACTTGAGAATGTCTAACTAAAAACCTACGATGATAAACGCCTTTCTACATCAGCTCCCAACACGCTTCTATCACTTTCTGACTCCACCTGCTTTGTACCTTCTCCTCCTCTTCCTCTTCCTCCTCCATCTCTTCATCTGCCAAAAATAGTTGTACTTCTGTTTCATGCTCCCTCTTTCAGCCTCCTCGTCTACCTCCTTCTCCTTCTCCTTCTCTTCACCGTACGCCTTTCTACATCAGCTCCCAACACGCTTCTATCACTTTCTGACTCCACCTGCTTTGTACCGTCTCCTCCTCTTCCTGTTCCTCCTCCATCTCTTCATCTGCCAAATAATAGTTGCATGCACTTCTTCCTGCCGCTCCTCTTCCTCCTGCTCCTTCTCCATCTCTTCACCCGCACAAGTTGCACGCCCCTCAGCCTTCTTCACTTCCCCGGGACTGCACGCCTTTCTACTTAGCTCCTACAGGCCTCTATATATCAATTTCCACCTTCTGCTCTTTCTCCATTCTCTTTATCTCACCCTCTGACAGATCCTTAACCTTTCCATGCCTCCTCTTTCACCCGCCTCCTCTCTGCCTTTTGACACATTATCGCTCTGTATCACACCCTTTTCCCTCTCGTGTTTCACCTCCTGCCCCGCCTCCTCTTTCTCCTTTATTCCCTAACTGCATGTCCCTCCCGGCCTTCCCTACCGTCCTTCGCACCTGTTATCGACCCTCATCGCACCCTTCACCTCTCACTCTCTCCCCGTATCTTCCGAGGCTTCTCCTAATCTCAGCGAACACCCGGGCGCACCTGTATCTCTCTAATTATCTCGATCGCGTCTGCCGTACTGTCTCGCATCCCTTCCTCTTCTCCCTCATCCACCCCCTTCACCTAGATCTCCACTTCCTCCTCTTCCTCTTCCTCTTACTCTCACTTTTCTTTTTCTCTTCCTCACTTTCTTTTCTTTCTCTTTCTCCTCTCTGTTTTCTTTCATTCTCTTTGTTTTCTTTTCTTTCTGTTTCTTTTCTTCCTCCTTCTCCTCCTCCTCCTCCTTCTATCGTCTTATTTTCCCATTATCATCATTCCCTTACGCTTCTAATACCCTTCTGCTTGTCTGCACCCTCTTATCTTCTCCCCTGTCTCTTTCCTCTTTCCTATTAACCTTCACCTTTTCTTCCTCTACCAACACCTTTCTCCTTGTCAAAATCCCTCCATTTTTCTCCTCCTGTCTCTCTCATTTCTTCCTTTTGCACTTCACCCTTTTTTCCTCTACTAACGCCCTTCTCACTC
The DNA here is from genome assembly GCF_024679095.1 of Eriocheir sinensis. NCBI lineage: Eukaryota > Metazoa > Arthropoda > Malacostraca > Decapoda > Varunidae > Eriocheir > Eriocheir sinensis. Next base: position 11,147,000 of record NC_066551.1, read on the forward strand.
CGTTCCTTGCTCCCGCCCCTTTGACCTGCAACCTCCTTTTCGAGCTCATAAAATCAAGAAAAGGTATGAAGTGGATGTGACTAAAAGGAACTGTGCACGAGAACGAGACGCTTCGATAATTGCCTCTTGCATAACCTTCACTCCTTTTAAAATAGATTTCAGTTCCTCGACTGTTCTATTAAGGCTCGAATTCATGAGTCAAAGTATATTATTACAAGAGTAGCATTTATCTGGCAGTGAAAGTATATAAGATAAGAACATAAGAACATAAGAACGCAGGAGTCTACAAGAGGCCGGTAGGCCTGTACGAGGCAGCTCCTTTGACCCTAAGCTCCCGTGTATCTAACCCCACCTAATATCGCTGTCCATGAATTTATCTACTCTATTTTTGAATGTGACAATTGTATTGGCACTCACCACATGACTGCTAAGCCTATTCCACTCATCCACCACCCTGTTAGTAAACCAATTTTTGCCTATGTCCCTGTTGAATCTGAATTTATCCAGTTTAAACCCATTACTTCGTGTCCTACCCGGTTCTCTTACCAACAAAACCTTATGAATGTCTCCCTTATTAAAGCCCTTCATCCATTTATAAACCTCGATCATGTCTCCACGCATCCTTCGCCTTTCTAGAGAATGCAAGTTTAACTGTTTGAGTCTTTCCTCGTATGGCAAGTTTCTCAACCCCTGAATCATCTTAGTCATCCTCCTCTGCACCGATTCTAACATTTTGATATCCATTCTATAGTAAGGTGACCAGAACTGAACCGCATAGTCAAGATGAGGTCTAACTAATGCTAAATATAGTTTGAGGAAGATTTCGGGGCTTCTGTTGCTTACGCTCCTTGAAATAAATCCCAGTACCCTATTAGCTCGATTTCTAGCTTGAATGCATTGTGCCCTTGGACGGAGATCAGAGCTCACTAAGACCCCTAAATCCCTCTCGCACCCAAACCTGCTTATGAGAGTGTCATTTAAGCGATAGTTATGTGAGGGATTGTTCCTACCTACACTCAGAATACTGCACTTCCCTACATTGAACTCCATCTGCCATTTATCCGCCCAGTCATACAATCTGTTGAGTTCACCTTGGAGAATACTAGCGTCCTGATCCGACTCAATTACTCTACCGATCTTGGTATCATCTGCAAATTTACTAACATCACTACTAATTCCTGCATCTAAGTCATTGATATAAATAATAAACAAAAGTGGACCTAATACCGAACCTTGTGGGACCCCACTCGTAACATATCCCCAGTCAGATCTTTTACCATTGATTTGCACTCTTTGCTTCCTATTGCTAAGCCACGCCTTGACCCAGTTCAAAACTTTACCCTCTACTCCGTGAGCCTGTAATTTAAGCAACATTCGTTGGTGAAGAACTTTGTCAAACGCTCTACTAAAATCAAGATAGATTACATCATAATTTTCATCTCTGTCAACCGCCTCAAATACTTTATTGTAGAAGGACAAGAGATTGGTGAGGCATGACCTACCTTTTGTGAACCCATGCTGCGAGTCGTGAAATAAGCTATGTTTCTCTAAATGCTCCCGAATGTTCCTGGCTATTATGGACTCCAGCATCTTGCCTATAACCGATGTTAAGCTAATTGGGCGATAGTTTGAAGCAACTGACCTGTCCCCCTTTTTAAAAATCGGCGTCACATTAGCTACTTTCTATAGGCTCGGCACATAGCCAGTATTTACCGACATCTTAAAGATGTCGGTTAGTGGGTCACTGAGTACATCACCTAATTCCTTTAATACCCTCGGAAATATCCCGTCAGGACCTGGCGACTTGTTCTTCTTAAGCTTATCTATCTCATCCTGAACTACTTGCCTGGTAATGATTATATCCCTCAATTTATCGTCATCCCCGCCCTCGTACACCTGAACTCTTTCCGGTATAGTCGTTCGATCCTCCTGTGTGAATACTGAAAGGAAGTAGTCGTTCAACAATGTGCTCATATTTTCGTAATTTTCTACTAGCTCCCCTGTGTTTGTTTTCAGCGGCCCAATTTTCTCCCGTGTTTTTGTTCTATACATCTGAAAGAAGCCCTTAGGATTACTTTTCGCCTCATTTGCTACTTTGATCTCATAGTTCCTTTTTGCTATCCTGGTGTTTTTCTTAACTAATCTAGATAGTTCGACGTACCGGCCCCTGAGATGTGTTTCCCCATTCTTTATTTTCTGATAAATTCCCTTCTTTAACCCAATCTCGTGTTTTAGTCCACGAGTCATCCACTTAGGATCATTGTTTTCTTTTCTAAGTGTTCGCTGTGGTATATGCTGTCCTTGCCCCTCTACTATTACTCTAACTAAATTATTGTAAGACATTTCTACCTGGTTCTCCTGGCTCTCCAATCCGCAGTTCTGGCCCTCATGAATCCCTAGATCAGGCATCACCAAATGGCGGACCCCGGTCCGGATCCAGACCGAGCGATGGTTCTGTCCGGACCCGTGACCAATCTGCGGCCGGGTGACAGCGGGGAGGGAGGGTGTGGCGGGTGGCGGGGCGCCGTGCAACGCTGGCGGGTGTCAACAGGCCAGTGAGAGCGTGAACACTCTCAATTTCCTGCAGTAGGAAGGTCAAGCTAATATGCAGGGTGGCAGGTATGACCAAAGGGCGTGGTGGGTATCTGGGTGGCATGCACCTTTCACCATGGTGACGAGGTGGTGGACGGTGGCAGCCAGCAGGCGACACGCGGGCAGTGTATAGTGTGGGGGTGGGACATCTTCAAGAAAAAAAATAAAACTTTAATCAATGCTATGTTTGCACATATTCTTTTCCTAAAGAGCCACTTTTATTCATTTTCTCCTGATGATGTTGACTGTTTTACTTGAAGTGTAGGCCTTTAATTCTTTAGGCTGGGACCTCATTAATTTGAGAGAAAAAAGGGTTTTTTGGCTCTGCTCGCAATTTATTTTATTCTGAGATTTCTGTTTTCTTTAATCTGAAATAAAGGCCTTAAATTTATTTGCCTGGGACTACTTTTATTTAGGGCAAAAGAGCTAGCTGTGCACTCTGTTAAACATTTCCTGCATTGAAAATAGACAATAAATACTGTTGAATCCATATGAAAATGTCGACATAGGGAACAGCTATAAGACACAAGCTGGACTTCCGTTCGGACCTTTTACTTGGGGGAAATTTTAAGAACTGGACCTCAGTGACTTTTAATTGAATACCCCTGCCCTAGATTATCCCAGTTTACCCCTTCAAGATGTCTTCGAAGCCCCTAGTAATTTGCTCTTCTGAAATCTGGCACTAACACTGGGTTTGGTTCGCGGGTTACCGCCCAGTCTAAGCTAAAACGAACCGTTCTGTGGTCACTATTTCCTAACTCTCCGCCCACCTCCAACTCACGTAGCAAGTTCCCATTATTGGTTAGGACTAAGTCTAATATGTAGGCAGGTAGGCTCAGTAACTACCTGCTTATCTTATTTCTTTTCCTAATTACTAGCAATTATCGGTGATTGCAGAACTCATCGGATTATTATAGTTTTGTATATATGCAAATAACTCATTTGCAAGTGTATGAGTGTTGATCTTTTTTTTTTTTTTTTTTGCATATTTACCGAGTTTTAATGTGTTCAACTTAACCTGATCACAAAAATAACCCCATCAATCAATTTCTCAAGTCAACTTTACCCAGAAAAAATTGTTCATTTGTCTCTGCATGATGACTAGCTCAAAAGTTATGCGATTATTGATTATCGTCGGAAATCCAAGATGGCCGCTAAAGAACACCTTGGGACAAGTTTCATGACGGGAACATAAAAATCTGTTTACTAGACACCTCGAGGATTACAAACATGTAAGTGAGAAAAATATGTCACCATGGTGCATGGGGACCCATCTCCCGACTCGACTATCTTGACAGAGTATGAAGCCGACAGTTGTAGCAAAAAGTTTAATTAAGAATACGCCGTTCAAAGGAGGCTGCTGTTTACTTTACTACTGGAAGGGACGAAAGAGTGGAGATTCTGGTTAACCCTTTCATTTGGACACGAGGAAGATGGGGCGTGGAGTCGCTAGGGCAGGATAACGGGGCTCGACTAGGCTATATGGGTGTACCTCCATGATATGGGTCCCAGCGCGTGGCGGCCATGTTCCGCGCGCGCCCAGTCCCTCCTCCCCTCCCTCCCCAATCTCTGCTCTAAGGGATACGCAGCTGTTACTGGCGCCCTTCACGCGGAGATGAGGTGACGAGAGGATTGAGTAAATGATATAGTGCCATGAGGCAGCGGGGGCGTGGGGCACAGCGGGCGGGAGGCAGAGAAGAGGGCTTGGTGGAATGGGCGGCGGCGCCCACGTGAGTGCGGCCCGTGTGATGTGATTGGTCAGCTTGCGGCCAACCCCGGCATTGTGTTCTCCCCTCAGCGTCACTGTTCCTGCCACCTTCATGTACAGACGAGCCGCCAGCAGCCGTAAGTGACTGTTACCATGCCCACAGTGCGGTGACGAGGGAAGGAGAGGCCAGGGCCGCAGAATGAGAGGCAGGGAGGGGCGCGGGGCGAGAGAAGGACGGGTGTCGCCAGGCGGCGGGCACGTCACCAGAGGCCACTTTGTGCTGTATCTGTCGCCCTATACTGTGCCGGTACTGGCGCCTCTCACACCGAGACGAGGTAATGTGAGCTTCAGGTCAATGGAGGCACCCCGCCGGGCGGCAGCAGGGGATGGGCAGGGCAGCGGAGGGCCGGGGCGGTGTGGCGGCGGTGGCGGCGGCAGCCCGTGACGTGATGGCCGTTACGCTGTGACTCATTCACACGTATTACACTAGCGTAGGCGGCTTTCCTGTGTCTGCGGGCTGTTGGCACTCCTCCTAGTGGACGTTGTGTTTAAAAAAAAAATCAGTATGAAGATGACGTAGCAGCGGTAAGCATGTGAGAGCTCCGGCCGTGGCGGGGCAGTGTTTGGGGCGGCCATTTTACAGTGTGAGGCGAGGCAGCGCGATGGAGCCCCGCAGGGTGTGCAGTGCTCGTTGCGCCCCGTCGTCGCTCCGGTGATGGTCAGCTGACACGGGCATCTCGGAGTGTCCGGGGGCGTCCAGTGACTTGTGTATGTTGATGGCGTGACACAGCATAAGAACATAAGAACATAAGAACGCAGGAGTCTACAAGAGGCCGGTAGGCCTGTACGAGGCAGCTCCTTTGACCCTAAGCTCCCAAGTATCTAACCCCACCTAATATCGCTGTCCATGAATTTATCTAGTCTATTTTTGAATGTGACAATTGTATTGGCACTCACCACATGACTGCTAAGCCTATTCCACTCATCCACCACCCTGTTAGTAAACCAATTTTTGCCTATGTCCCTGTTGAATCTGAATTTATCCAGTTTAAACCCATTACTTCGTGTCCTACCCGGTTCTCTTACCAACAAAACCTTATGAATGTCTCCCTTATTAAAGCCCTTCATCCATTTATAAACCTCGATCATGTCTCCACGTACCCTTCGCCTTTCTAGAGAATGCAAGTTTAACTGTTTGAGTCTTCCCTCGTATGGCAAGTTTCTCAACCCCTGAATCATCTTAGTCATCCTCCTCTGCACCGATTCTAACATTTTGATATCCATTCTATAGTAAGGTGACCAGAACTGAACCGCATAGTCAAGATGAGGTCTAACTAATGCTAAATATAGTTTGAGGAAGACTTTGGGGCTTCTGTTACTTACGCTCCTTGAAATAAATCCCAGTACCCTATTAGCTCGATTTCTAGCTTGAATGCATTGTGCCCTTGGACGGACATCAGAGCTCACTAATACCCCTAAATCCCTCTCGCACCCAGACCTAGTTATGAGCGTGTCATTTAAGCAATAGTTATGTGAGGGGTTGTTCCTACCTACACTCAGAATACTACACTTCCCTACATTGAACTCCATTTGCCATTTATCCGCCCAGTCATAAAATCTCTTTAGGTCAGCCTGGAGAACACTAGCGTCCAGATCCGACTCAATTACTCTACCGATCTTGGTATCATCTGCAAACTTACTAACATCACTACTAATTCCTGTATCTAAGTCACTGATATAAATAATAAACAAAAGTGGACCTAATACCGAACCTTGTGGGACCCCACTCGTAACATATCCCCAGTCAGATATTTTACCGTTGATTTTCACTCTTTGCTTCCTATTGCTAAGCCACGCCTTGACCCAGTTCAAAACTTTACCCTCTACTCCGTGAGCCTGTAATTTAAGCAACAGTCGTTGGTGAGGAACTTTGTCAAACACTTTACTAAAATCAAGATAGATTACATCATAATTTTCATCTCTGTCAACTGCCTCAAATACTTTATTGTAGAAGGACAAGAGATTGGTGAGGCATGACCTACCTTCTGTGAACCCATGCTGCGAGTCGTGAATTAAGCTATGTTTCTCTAGATGCTCCCGAATGTTCCTGCCTATTATGGACTCCAGCATCTTGCCTGTAACCGATTTTAAGCTAATTGGGCGATTGTTTGAAACAACTGACCTGTCCCCCTTTTTGAAAATCAGCTACAAATTAGCTACTTTCCATAGGCTTGGCACATATACCGACAGTATATACCGAAATCTTAAAGATGTCAGTTAGTGGGTTACTGAGTACCTCACCTAATTCCCTTAACACCCTCAAAAATATCCCGTCAGGACCTGACGACTTGTTCTTCTTAAGCTTATCTATGTCATCCTGAACTACTTGCCTGGTAATGATTATATCCCTCAATTTATCGCCATCCATGCCCTCGTACACCTGAACCCTTTCCGGTATAGTCGTTCGATCCTCCTGTGTGAATACTGAAAGGAAGTAGTCGTTCAACAATGTGCTAATATTTTCGTAATTTTCTACTAGCTCCCCTGTGTTTGTTTTCAGCGGTCTAATTTTCTCCCGTGTTTTTGTTCTATACATCTGAAAGAAGCCCTTAGGATTACTTTTCGCCTCATTTGCTACTTTGATCTCATAGTTCCTTTTTGCTATCCTGGTGTTTTGCTTAACTAATCTAGATAGTTCGACGTACCGGCCCCTGGGATGTGTTTCACCATTCTTTATTTTCTGATAAATTCCCTTCTTTAACCCTATCTCGTGTTTTAGTCCACGAGTCATCCACTTAGGGTCATTGTTTTCTTTTCTAAGTGTTCGCTGTGGTATATGCTGTCCTTGCCCCTCTATTATTACTCTAACTAAATTATTGTAAGACATTTCTACCTGGTTCTCCTGGCTCTCCAATCCGCAGTTCTGGCCCTCATGAATCCCTAAATTATCCCAGTTTACCCCTTCAAGATGTCTTCGAATCCCCTCGTAATTTGCTCTTCTAAAATCTGGCACTAACACTGGGTTTGGCTCGCGGGTTACCGCCCAGTCTAAAATAAAACGAACCGTTCTGTGGTTACTATTTGCTAACTCTCCGCCCACCTCCAACTCACGTAGCAAGTTCCCATTATTGGTTAGGACTAAGTCTAATATGTTATCTCCTCTGGTAGGCTCAGTAACTACTTGCTTAAGGAAATTATCTTGTATAACTTCAAGAAAATCCTCGGCTTCCAGGTCACCCACTAGGTCTTCCCAGTCTATATTCCTATAATTAAAGTCAGCCATTACGCAGATATACAAACATGCTATATTATTCTGAAACTTCTTTTCGTAAGGCTTCATTTCGATATAGAACATGCCCTTCCAAAGGCAATGTATTGTGCTACAGGAAAGAAAAAACCTCTAAGTCACGCGACGAAGAGTCACAAGTGATACCTAAGAAATGGCTGATATCACAGGAGGGCTGAGAGATATAGAATGCTCTCATGCATTGTTGAAGACTATAGACATTTGTCTTTCAGTTAATCACTGAGATTTCCTGACCAAATATGGTACCGATGGCTAAGATTTGGAGGCCAGGTTCATGGACTATTTCCTTTTTAACGCTTTTCTTAAATCCTTCCCAATTTCTTGATCTCCCTTCTTTCTTTCCTTTTTTACCCAACTTTATTCCTTTATTTCTTCCTTATTTCATATCCCTTCCTTCGTTCCCTTTCCCTCACTCCTCACTTTCTTCATTTTTTATTTTTTTTCTTTAACTTTCTCTCGTTCCTTGCAGTTTTTTCTCTCTCTGATTTCATTTGTTTCTCGTAATATATTCCTTCCTACCTCCCCTCCCCCTCTTCTTCCCCATTCCCTCCCAGGGTGGATTGCGTGACCAATTTGAGGTAGAACGGAAAGAGAAGGGAAAGAGAGGGGAAGGTTGAGGATAGGGGAAGAGAGAGAAGAGAAGGAAGGGGAGAGGGAAGGGAGAGAAGGTGGGGATGGAAAAGGGGAGCGAGCCTAAAGAGGAAGGAGAGTATTGCTGTGCTTATTGTTAGTTGTAAGAGAGAGAGAGAGAGAGAGAGTAACCTTCCCTTGAATGTGCCTTATTTGCATTATATGTTCATAAAGCAATAAATCAAGGGAACAATACATAAATAATACAATAATTACAACAAAACAACAATCAGGATTCAATACAAGGGAGAAAATATTGCCGCCAGAAATACTTAATCTATAAACACATCATAAATCGAAGGAAAAACATAATCAAACACAAAAAAACTCACTCTCATTAAACTACAATAAAACACTAACAAATAAACTAAATTTTACATCCACCAAAAGGTTTCCAATTATATCACTTTTTTTCCCTCCACGCCCCGAGTCCATACGAAAAAAATCTATACCAACCAATACGTTTCCTATCATCTCTCTTTATTTCCAACATTGCAACGCCATGTGAGAAAAAAAAAACTTAAATCTCTAAGCACCAATAACTTTTACCCAGTCACCCTTTTTGTCCCACGCCGCCGCTTCAAGTCAGTGCGTGAATAATAAATACAAAACTCCTTCAATATAAAAAAGAAGTGTATTGCCTTTCCTAAGCTTCCCACGATCGCCTTTTTGCAGCCTCCATCCGGCGTCATGTCATGGCTCGGCGGTGGGTGCGGGCCCGGGTTCGGTTCCCCGCTTTGCCTCGTGCCCAGGAGAGGGGGCGGGAATGTAATGGCCTCTTGTGTTCCCTTGAAATGTTGATCTTCTTGGGGCGGGGACGGAAAGGGGAAATAATGGGGGTGAGGGGAAGGAAAAGGGAGGGAGTAGAAAGGGTAAGATTGTGGTGGTGGTGGAGAGGTGGTGGGTACAAGAGGAGGAAAAGTAGGTAGAGGAGTAAGGTGAGGTGAAGGTGGTATAGTCCGGCAAATCTTAAGTGGCGGACCCTGTTGCCGCATCTCCAACTGACCTCGCACACCGTGTCTCTCACACCCTTCCTTCTCTCTCTCTTTCTTTCTCTCTCTCTCTCTCTCTCTCTCTCTCTCTCTCTCTCTCTCTCTCTCTCTCTCTCTCTCTCTCTCTCTCTCTCTCTCTCTCTCTCTCTCTCTCTCTCTCTCTCTCTCTCTCTCTCTCTCTCTCTCTCTCTCTCTCTCTCTGTGTGTGTGTGTGTGTGTGTGTGTGTGTGTGTGTGTGTGTGTGTGTGTGCGAGAAAAGTGGGGGTATACTCGATTCGGGGAGTATGGTGCACGACAATGCATACTAATAATAATAATAATAATAATAATAATAATAATAATAAACCTCTTTAAAAACAACGCACCAAGACTCTTTACCCCTTAGGTGGTGTGGAAATAAGGTCAAAGTGTAATATTTTAATGTTCTTAGCGACCACTCCTTCCCCACTCCCTGGCCATCACCAGCGGAACCTCACCATTCACCTGGATGACTCACATCAGAATTTGCTTGACGGTCCTGGCATTCCATATATAGGTACAGTCTCCATATTTTATCATAATTATGCCATATAGCTGACATTGTATGGCAGATGGCAGACACACATAAAAAAATAGCAGAAATGCGATAATTAAAGCAGGCAGAGCAACTGGCAACTACGGTGTGTTGGGTTGAGTTGAGCTGACACCGCCGCGGTGGCAACGCTGCCAAGTGTTGTTCAAATTTCTTTGTATTCACTCACAGATAGAGAATCAGTCAATAAAAAAAACATATTTGTTTTTATACTAGAGTAAGAGAGAAAGAGAGAGACATGGGGAGAGAAAGAGAGAGAAGGGTGTGAGAGGCACGGTACGCGAGGTCAGTTGGAGACATAGCACCAGTGTCTAGCAGGCTGTCTACGTCAGAGCCACCACTTAAGATTTGCCGGACTATAGTGTTGATAGTGGTGGTGGTTGTGGTGGTGCTAAAAGGAGGATGAGGGAAGGTGAAGAGGAGATAGGGTGGTGAGGAAAGAGCAGGAGGAGGAAGTGACGGTTAAGTAGGAGACTGAAAAGAAGAAGAGGAGGGGAAAGAAGAAAGAGTAAATAAAGGAAAAATATTAGGAGGGAAAGTTTAAAAACAGGAGCAGGAAGAGAAAAAGGATAAGAAAGGAGGAGGAGGAGGAGGTGAAATAACATAAACATAAAAAAGAGTAAGAAGAAAACAATAACGAGAATCGAAGAAGGGGAAAAAGGAAAACATATAGATAAGGAGGACATAAAGTAGACTGAGAAGTTGAGAGGTATTAAAAGAAGGAAAAGGGAATACCCTTAAACATCTATTTTTATTTCCCTTTTTCTTCGTCTCCCTCTCTCACTTCCTTATTCTGGTTCGCCCTTTTCGTCCCTCGTCTCCTCCTCCCCAGATAATTCAAGCATGATCCCGTCACCTTCCCCTCCCCACACCTGTTCCCTCTTCCCACCTGTGTCAGCCGGCCACCTGCCGCCGCGCCTCACCCCAGAAGCAGTAGAGGGACGTCAAGGCTACTCAGGACACCTTTTTTTTCATTGACTCCTTATTTTATTGTATCAGTAAATGCGATTGTAGTGGTTAGGATGCAACCCACCCCCCAACCCCCTCCCAAGCAACCAGCTCTAACCCAACGCCAACAACCCCCCCCCCCTCCCAAGAAACCAGCTCTAACCCAACGCCAACAAGCCCCCCCTCCCAAGAAACCAGCTCTAACCCAACCCCAACCCCCCCCCCCCCACCCAAGAAACCCGCTCTAACCCAACGCCAATAACCCCCCCCCCTCCCAAGAAACCAGCTCTAACCCAACGCCAACAAACCCACACCCTCCCAAGAAACCAGCTCTAACCCAACGCCAACAACCCCCCCCCCCTCCCAAGAAACCAGCTCTAACCCAACGCCAACAAACCCCCCCCTCCCAAGAAACCAGCTCTAACCCAACGCCAACAACCCCCCCCCCTCCCAAGAAACCAGCTCTAACCCAACGCCAACAACCCCCCCCCCCTCCCAAGAAACCAGCTCTAACCCAACGCCAACAACCCCCTCCCAAGAAACCCGCTCTAACCCAACGCCAACAACCCCCCCCCTCCCAAGAAACCAGCTCTAACCCAACGCCAACAAACCCACACCCTCAGCCCACCACGCCGCCGCGCGGGTTTAGCAGAGACAAAATATGGAACTAATCCAAGTCGCCGCCGCCTCCCACGAGAGATTAAACCCGGCGAGTAATGACCAAATAAACCACGGGCGGCCGCGATGCGCCATCAGTAAGTGGCAGGATATTAAACCAGTAGCCCGGCGGCGAGGATCAGCGGCAACGACAACAACAGGAGCGGTAATAGTAATAATGGCAGCGAGAAAGTCATATTAAAACCTTGTGTTGTGAAACAGCAAGCAAGTATAAAATAACAATAGGAGTAAAAGCAGTAGTGACAGGAATAGGAACCAGCAGTGGAAAGAAATGTTAGCAACACAGTGTCAAGAAAACAACAACAACAACAACAACAACAACAACAACAACAGGAAATAAAGCGATACTGAAACTCTACTTAACAGCAAACAAAAAGAATGAAAACAGCGGTGACAGGAACTACAAACTGCCTTTCAAAGAAACAGTAACAACAACAACAGCAGCAGGAACAGTAATGACGCCAGCGAGAAAAAGAGCAGTGACATTGAAGCCCCGCGTCGTGAAACTGCAAATAAGAATTAAAGCAGCAGTGACAATAATAGGAAACAACAGGTGAAGGAAAATAAAGCAACAACAACAAAAAAAGAGGGAAAATAAAACCACCAAAAAAAAAGCGACAAAAACAGTGATACTGAAACCCCTTGTCTTGAAACGGCGAACAGCAATGAGACTAAAAGCGGCAATGGCAGGAATAAAAACAACAACAACAATTGATAGAGATAATAAAAAATAGTAGTATCAACAAAAAACAGGAACGAAAAAAATGTCATATTAAAACTCCATATCTCAAACAACAAACAGCAAGGAAAACAGCAGCAGAGAGAAACCGAGTGCCCAGTTATGATCTTCCCCTTACACAAAATTATTATCATACCCATGCACAACACCAATTAATCATATCCATGCTACTCACATAAAACCATGCACCAACACCTTACCCCCATGCACAACACCAAGCGACCATTTCCATGCTACTTACATAAAACCATGCACCAACACCTTACCCCCATGCACAACACCAAGCGACCATTTCCATGCTACTTACATAAAACCAGGCACCAACACCTTACCCCCGTGCACAACACCAAGCGACCATTTCCATGCTACTCACATAAAACCATGCACCAACACCTTACCCCCATGCACAACACCAAGCGACCATTTCCATGCTACTCATAAAACCATGCACCAACACCTTACCCCAATGCACAACACCAAGCGACCATTTCCATGCTACTTACATAAAACCATGCACCAACACCTTACCCCCGTGTACAACACCAAGCGACCATTTCCATGCTACTTACATAAAACCATGCACCAACACCTTACCCCCGTGTACAACACCAAGCGACCATTTCCATGCTACTCACATAAAACCATGCACCAACACCTTACCCCCGTGCACAACACCAAGCGACCATTTCCATGCTACTTACATAAAACCATGCACCGACACCTTACCCCCGTGCACAACACCAAGCGACCATTTCCATGCTACTTACATAAAACCATGCACCAACACCTTACCCCCGTGTACAACACCAAGCGACCATTTCCATGCTACTCATATAAAACCATGCACCAACACCTTACCCCCGTGCACAACACCAAGCGACCATTTCCTCGTCCCTACACAAACACAGCCAACCATTTTCTTCTCCCTTTTTCTTTTGGCAGGGTGAAGGGTGAAGGCGGAGGTGGGGCGATTAAATGAAGGGAAAAAAAAGAAAGAAAATGTTTAATGAAGCGTCTGAAGAAAAGTGTGTCTGCAGAACTTCGTCCCCTTGACCTCAGCGAGGTAAGTGACTATTATTTTTTTGTATGAGGAGGAGGTGGAGGTGGAGGAGGAGGACGACATAGGAAGAACAGACACCAGAAGACCTATCGGTCTATGACGAGGGTGTCTGTTTACTACCACTACTACTAGTAATCTACGTGTGGTAGGACTGGACAGAATAGATGAAGGCTCCTCCCCACCCACCTCTCCCTCCGGCAACGTGCCGGCAGGAAATAGTTAGAAGAGAACACCATGTACCTTTAAGGAAGAAAGGGACATGGAAATTTCAGTAAAGAGAGAAATAAGAGAAATTACTATCCTTAACACACTACTGGTAACCTAAGCTGTGGGGGAAAATGACTTCATTACATAAGAACATAAGAACACAGAAACACAAGGAGACTGTAAGAGGCCGAGTGGCCTACACAGGGCAGCCTCAGGATCCCCCCTAATACTCAAGATGGGTGAGGTGTAGTTTCAGGGGCACAGGTGGAGCCTTGATCCTCGTTTTACCGGCGGTACTAGGCACGCACCAGTACCCTGTCACCTTACTGCACCCACACCTCACTCCACCTGTCATGCGGACATTAACAGTTGCTTTACTCTATTGTTAACTTACGCTACTTGCAATCTAGGTTATGGGGGAGAATAATATGGATTTAGGTTGACGTCTTGCTGCAATCTGGCTGAAAACATGCGAAGAAGGGTCAGTATAATCTTATATCCCTGAAGTACTTATCCAATGAAGACTTGAAGCTATTGATACTTTGCGCGCTAACTAATGACGGTGGGAGTCTATTCCAGTGATCGACGACTCTATTATTGAAAAAACTTTTGCGCACCAATGTGTTACATCGGTTTCCCTGTAACTTCATACCGTTGCTGCGTGTTATTGTGTTGGTGTCTCTCTGAAATAGACTATCTGGTTTAATGTTGTCGAATCCATTAAGGATTTTGAACACTTCAATTAAGTCCCCTCTTATCCTTCGCTTTTTTAGGAAAACATATCTAAACGCTTTGAACGCTCGTCATATGGCAAGTTTCGGAGCGCTGGAATTTGTTTGGTTGCTCGTCGCTGTATCCTTTCTAGCAAAACTTGATCTTTGATATAGTTCGGTGACCAGAACTGAACGGCGTATTCTAGGTGTGGTCTTACAAATGCTAAATATAATCTCTTCATAAGTTCGGGTGATTTATAATCAGAGTTTCTTGATATTAATCCTAACATCATATTGTCTTTTTTACTCGCTGCAGAACATTGATCTCTCATTTTAAGAGTGTTACTGATAATGACACCAAGATCTTTTTCTTGTTTTACTTCGCTAAGCTCATGGCCTTGAATATGACATTTAAAGTTAGGATTTTTTTCACCTATGTGCATTACTTTACATTTATCTGCGTTAAAACTCATTTGCCATTTTTCGCTCCAGTCGGCAAGTCGTATTAAGTCTGATTGAATATTCTCGCAGCTTTGACTGTTCTTTACCGTACCTCCTAATTTGGTGTCGTCGGCGAATTTGGCTACTTTTGATAGGATATCAGTTTCAAAATCGTTCACGTAAATTATGAATAGTGTTGGCCCCAGGACCGAACCTTGGGGCACGCCACTGGTGACGGGTTGCCAATCCGATGCTTCACCATTAAGAACTACACGTTGTTCTCTGTCGGTGAGCCAGTCATGAATCCACGCACATAGATGGTAGTTAATACCCTGGGAACGCAGTTTAGAAATAAGCCTAACGTGAGTAACTTTATCAAACGCTTTCTGAAAATCTAGGTAAATTACGTCATACGGGCTTCGGGCGTCCCAACATGTATAAACATCGTTGAAAAAAGTTAATAGGCTGGTAAGGCAAGACCGATTACTACGAAATCCATGCTGACTATCAGTTATCAAATCATTTGATTCAAGGAAAGTGATCATTTTATCCGTGATTATTTTTTCGAATAGTTTAATTAGGACAGACGTAAGGTTGAAAGGACGATAATTACTGGCTTGTTTTTATCTCCTTTTAAAGATCGGGTAATATTGGCCTTTTTCACTCGAGAGTCACACTGGCCTGTGCTAATGACTTGTTGAATATTAATGTTATGGGTAATTCTAGCTGTTGACTACATTCTCTCAACACGCGAGGAGATAAATGTCAGGGCCCGGAGAGGAGGGAGTAGGAGTAGGAGGGTAGGAGGAGTAAAACATGGAAACATGGACTAGCAGGCAGCAGAAAGCCTGTTGGCTCTTGACTAGAGCTGCCTGCGTTCAGTGATTTAAGCAATCCATTTGCCATAGGAGTGGCTTGCAGGGAAGGATTAAAGCACTTGTATCTACTCTTGGGAGCGTTCAGTTCACTCCAGATGCAGCAAAGTGGCGATCAATGCGTTTCTTGAAGGAGTTGATGGTCTCTGCGCTAACCACTTCTGCAGGAAGGCTGTTCCAGTGGCGAACAACTCTATTCGAGAAATAACTTCTGCCGATGTCGGTGTTGCATCGCTTTGCTTGAATTGTTTTTCCGTTGTTTCTTGTTCTCAGGTTGGTTTGTAGCGTGAAGAGTTTGGAGTGATCAACGTTGCTGAGCTTGTTCAGGTACTTAAAGACTTGTATCATGTCTCCCCGCAGGCGTCACTTCTCCAACGTGAAGAGGTTGAGTCGCTCGAGTCGCTCTTCATAGGGCTTTGTCCTCAGTGATGGTATCATTTTCGTGGCGCGGCGCTGTACTCTCTCAAGTAATTCAATGTCTTTCCTGTAATTAGGAGACCAGAATTGCACGGCGTATTCCAGGTGGGGCCTTACCAGCGAATTATACAAGGATAACATAACTCCTGGCGTCTTGTATTCGAAGTTCCTCGCTATGAACCCAAGCATTGTATTGGCTTTCTTACAGGCGGACTTGCAGTGTTTTGTTTGTTTCAAGTCACTGCTGATGGTGACCCCGAGGTCTCTTTCCTCTTGCACAACATGTAGTGGTTCGCCACCCATGTGGTATGTGTGGTTGCTGTTTCTGGATCCGATATGCATTACTTTACATTTGGCAGTGTTGAAGGACATCTGCCATTTTTCTGAGGAGGATGAAGAGGAGGAGGAGGAGGAGGAGGAGGACGAGGAGGACGAGGAGGAACTGGAGGAGAATATGGAGGAGGAGGAGGAGGAGGAGGAGGAGGAGGAGGAGGAGGAGGAGGAGGAGGAGAAGGAGGAGGAGGGAGGAGGAGGAACAAAGAGAACACAAAGTAAGAACAAACAACAGCAGACCTGATGGTCCTTGCGAGGCTGTTTGTGACAAGCTACACTAACTATCTAATCAAAGGTGGAACATGAAGGACAGCAAAGGCGAAGGCTCCTCGTCCCTCCAGCCAAAGCTGGCAGGAAAGGAAAAAGAACCATGCAGTTTGGAAAAACTGCATGGAAATTATGTAGGAAAGAGGAAAGAACTACCATTAATGCTACCACTAACCGGGCGATAAAAACGGACAAGGACACCAGTATTCGAAAGAACTTAATGTTATTACGACAATGAGTAATATCTTAGTTGCTGGTTGGATTCAAAATACTTGTCTAATCTATTCTTGAAGGCCGTAACTGTTGTACTATCAACGACATCACAGGGAAGAGAATTCCAAACATTAACGACTCGATTGAAGAAGTGTTTGGCTTCGTGCGACGAGAATCTTTTACCATTTACTTTGAAATCGTGATTTCTTCTTGTTCTATTTGATTGATCAATTGTAAAGTAATCTTCCGCATTAATATCACTGAATCCTTTAAACATTTTAAACATTTCTATTAGATCGTCTCGCATTCTTCGTTTTGATAGGCTGAATAAATTTACTACTTTAAGCCTTTGTTCAAAAGATAAATTTCTCAATCTAGGAATCATTTTTGTTATTCTCCGTTGAACCCGACGATTTGTCACCCAGGCCCAAGCAGCAAATACTCAAGCCACTCACCGCCATCTATAATTTGACACTACAACAAAATAAAGTTCCCGAAGACTGGAAGCAAGCGAACGTAACACCGATCTACAAGAAGGGAGACGAGAACGAGGCCTTAAATTACAGGCCAATTAGCTTGATTTCAATGTCGGGAAAAGTTCTCGAGAAGATTATCAGAGACAAACTCGTCAAGTTTCTTGAAGACAACAATATAATTTCCGATGCTCAGCACGGTTTCAGGAATAAATGCTCATGCTTAACCAACTTACTAGATTTCTTCAAGAGTATATATGAAAACTGGGATAATCATACCCCAAGCGATGTTATCTCCTCCTTGAATTCCTTTTCTCCAGCAGCGAAGTGCGTGTCTCATCTACTAAGGAGTCGGCGTGTATAAGGCGAACAAGGACTTGTACCGCATAATGGACTCAGCGCTACAGTGATGCTTTGTGTATTGCCCAGAATGAATGGATGAAATGTAAGAATGAGTCAATGAACAGTGGGATGAAAGGAGGCGCTGAATGGGTAATAGAAGATGAACTGTACAAGAACGAGGAGCCTGTAAGTAAACTAAATGAGACAATGCTGCTGCTGACGATGATGATGTAGGACGAGGAGGTGCTCTGAAAGGGAGAAATGTTGGATGTACAATGGGAAAATTATTGAAAGGGAAAACTAAAAGAAAAAAATGAAGGGAGGGAAATGTAAAAGCAGGAAAGGAAATGTGGAAGATGGAAAACTTGCCGAGTAATTATTTAACAAAGACAAAGTTCAAAAGAAAATTCAGGAAAGGATTAAAAAAGAAAATTAAGATACAAGAATAACCACAATAGGAAAAAAATGTAAAGATGAATTACACAAATCAGAAATTATGAAGGAAGAAAAAACCTAATGAAAGAACAAAAAATATGTGAATTTAGCAACTAAAGTGAAAATAATAAAAGGCTTGTTTTAGATTTTTAAATCACGTTACTTTCGCACACGATATACAAAATAGAAAGATATGACACAGTGAAAACATACCAACTTAAGGAAGGTGAAAACAGGAATGGCAAATAAAAGGAAAAATAAATACGGTACATGACGAAGAGAGACGTTCAATTTTTATGATTTATTCTTTTTCGTGTCTCTCCTTCAGGCAGTTCTTTCAGCCAGGCGAAGATGTGACTCCCGGGATGGTTCCTAGTCACGTCTCTCTCCTTTCCTTGCGCAACAAATCCTACGAAGAAAGGCTTTCCACCCTTAACATGTTCTCTCTTGAGAAACGTCGCCTCCGAGGAAAACTGATCGAATGTTTTAAAATACTTAATGGTTTCACGAATGTAGACAGAGCAAAATTGTTTATGATCGATGACACTTTATGAACGAGGAACAATGGCACAAAACTCAAATGTAGACAAGTAAATTCAGACTGCACCAAATTTTTCTTCACCAACGTTGTAGTGCGAGAATGGAATAAGCTCCCACCATCAGTGGTCCAGTGTAACACGATTGACTCCTTTAAAAACAAGCTCGACCGTCACTTCCTTGAACTTAATATTAACTAGAGTAGAAAAGCAACGTTTCGGAGCCATCTGATTAATGTAAAATCACTTGGTTTAGGACAGACCACTAGTCTGGACCATGGGGTCTAAAATGGTCTGATTTTCTATGTAAAAAATCTCTCTCTCTCTCTCTCTCTCTCTCTCTCTCTCTCTCTCTCTCTCTCTCTCTCTCTCTCTCTCTCTCTCTCTCTCTCTCTCTCTCTCTCTCTCTCTCTCTCTCTCTCTCTCTCTCTCTCTCTCTCTCTCTCTCTCTCTCTCTCTCTATTCCTTTCTCTATTCCTTTCTCGCGCCTCTTTTCCCCTCGTCCCCGTTAAAGGTATTGTTTTGATGTCGAGCCCAGGACGAGGTATGTTGCACCCTCTTGAGGCCTACCTGAAGGACTCTTGAAGCTGAAACCAATAGAAGGAAAGGGCTCTTGTGGGGGTTCACAGGGCCCGACAGGTTATTGGAGAAGGTAAGGGTGTCGGTAACCTGGGATGGAGAGAGGTAGAAACAGGGGGAAAGAGGGAGAGAGGGAGGGAAAGAAGGAAAGACTGAAAGGCAGTGAAATGATGAACGGCTGGAGGATATGACAAAAATGGATATAAAGAGTATTGAGAGAGAGAGAGAGAGAGAGAGAGAGAGAGAGAGAGAGAGAGAGAGAGAGAGAGAGAGAGAGAGAGAGAGAGAGAGAGAGAGAGAGAGAGAGAGAGAGAGAGAGAGAGAGAGAGAGAGAGAGAGAGAGAGAGAGAGAGAGAGAGAGAGAGAGACACACACACACACACACACACACACACACACACACACACTTGACCAACTTTCCCCAACCTCCACACCCTCGCTCGCCGTGTGCAGGTCAGGTCGCTGGAGGTCAAAGGAGGTCACGTCACGCCAGGCTGATGCACGTTAAGGGTGATTGGCTCAGCAGGTCAAGCTCGTTATCACCAAAGGGATTCGAGTGTCGCTGCTTAATGGGCGTGAGGAAATTAATTGGCCTAGTGTTGTGTTGCGTGTTTGTGTTACAGTGCTGAAGTTGTTTGGGGCTTTTGGGTCAGATGGTTTTGAAAGAGGTCGGGTGATGCTGCCTTGTTTGCGTGAATGAATGTGTTTGTAAGGCATTTTTTTTTACAGCAAAGGAGACAGCACAAGGGCACAAAAAAAAAGGAAACAATAATAAAAAAAATAAAAAAAAGCCCGCTACTCGCTGCTCCTGTAAAGAATCCGAAGAGGTGGCCGAAAGGGGGGTCAATTACGGGAGTTTTATTTTATTATGTTTTACTGTTGAGTGTTTGTGTTGCGGTGTTGAGGGTGTTCGTTTTGGGGGGCAGGTGATGTTGAAAGAGGTCCGGTGATGCTGCCTTGTTTGTGTGAAGTAATATTTTGGTTACTTTTTTCTGGCCTTTAAGGAAATACAACTTAATACTGCTGCTGCTACTCATCCACCTTATCCTTCTCTTTCTTCTCCTCCTCCTTCTCCTACTACTACTACTGCCTCTATATCTGTTGCTTTTCCTTTTTCTTGTTTCTAAATACTGCCGATGATGCTCGTCCACCTTTTCCTCTTCCTTCTCCTCCTCCTTCTGTTACTTCTATCCCTGGTGCTTCCCTTCCCTTCTTGCTTCGAGATAAATGATTTCCTTCCACGTCCCTTTATCAGCCTTCCGTCACCTCCACTCTCCGCGCCGTCACCGCCACTCATTCACCTCCTCCGGGCAAACACACAGCCACCTCACAACTTGCCACTTTAACACTTTCCTGTGCTTTTTCGCTTGTACCTCCGCAAACCCCTTAACACATCCTTCCTGTTTTTCCCCCTTCTTTTCTGCCTCCTCTGCGTTCTCTTCCTCATCGTCCATATATTTTCACCCCTTTCACTTACATACCAGCAATCAACTGCTCCTAATCCTCCTCCTTACACACTACCGCCTTGTGCTCCTAACACACCTCTCCCTCCACTCCTTCCTAACCCCTTTCCTTGCACTTTAAATCATTTATGAGCAACCAACTTTCACCACTACTTCCCTTCACTTTTCCTCTCTTCCTCATTATTCATCTCACCCTCTATTGCTTGCTGCACTCGTCCCACCTTCTCATTCCTCCTTTTCCTCCTCCTCCTCCTCCTCCTTCTCTTGTTTCTTTCATTCTCCAGCCTCTAATTCTTCTACCTCATCCACATATCCTCTCTCTATTATTACTATTCTACTACTACTACTACTACTACTACTACTACTACTACTACTACTACTACTACCTACTATGAATACTACGACGACGACTTTCACTACTACTGCAAATACTAATAACTATACGCATAGCACTCGGAGAGTGCACACCTCCGCCAAAGATCGTCCTGAAAATCGGTATGAGCATCAACTGCGATCCTATGCATCATATGGAAGCATTTGTTTCGAAATTTGATGAAATTCTATTTTTTGGGGGAAACTTTGACCTTGGGCGAACTTTTCGAGGTCAAGGTCAAAGGTTAAGGTCAAGGCCATGTAAGGTGCATCATATGGAACCATTTGTTTCGAAATTTGATGAAATTCAATTTTTTTGGAAACTTTGACCTTGGGCGAACTTTTCGAGGTTAAGGTCAAAGGTCAAGGTCAAGGCTATGCAAGGTGCATCATATAGAACCATTTGTTTCGAAATTTGATGAAATTCAATTTTTTTAAACTTTGACCTTGGGCGAGCTTTTCGAGGTCAAGGTCAAAGGTCATGGTCAAGGCCATGCAAGGTGAGTCTTTCCATGAGCTAAAATATGAACCAAGTCTGAAGTCTCTGCGATGACGAGAACCGAAGTTATGGCCAATCTGACGTTTTGTGCGACCTTGACCTTTGAACTTTGACATCAAAATATTAATGGGTTCTGTTCTGAATGAACACGCAGCATATGGAAGTATTTGCTTCGAAATTTGATGAAATTCTATTTTTTTTTGGAAACTTTGACCTTGTGTGAACTTTTCGAGGTCAAGGTCAAAGGCCAAGGTCAAGGCCATGAAAGGTGCGTCTTTCCATGAGCTAAAATTTGAACCAAGTCTGGAGTCTCTACGATGACGAGAACCAAAGTTAAGGCCAATCTGACGTTTTGTGCAACCTTGACCTTTGACATCAAAATTTTAATGGGTTCTATTCTGGATGGACACGAAGCTTCCCTGAAAAATTGGTTGAGACATCCGCAAAATTGAGCACAGGAGACTGCTCACGAACAAACAAACAAATAAATAAACATACTGATCGGACCGAAAATATGACCCCCTCCCAACTTCGTTGACGGAGGTAATAATAATAGCTTTATTTCGCCCAGCGGCATATAAAAAAAACAAAAACAAGAAAGGGAACGAAATCGAACGATATACATTATATAATTATGAGCGTGTGCACGGCACGCTTGTGTACAGTCTACACCAGGATCCATACGAGAGTCGCTCGTATGGATCCTGGTCTACACGAGCAGAAGGCCCACTGTACGCGCCCCCGGCATGGGCGCCCGCACGTAGGGCAAGAGGGGGCACTTGCCCCCCCTGAAAATCTAGAAAAAAACGTAATATAACGAAAAAAATGGAAAACGCGAAGAGAGAGAGAGAGAGAGAGAGAGAGAGAGAGAGAGAGAGAGAGAGAGAGAGAGAGAGAGAGAGAGAGAGAGAGAGAGAGAGAGAGAGAGAGAGAGAGAGAGAGAGAGAGAGAGAGAGAGAGAGAGAGAGTTTCCGTATCTTCACTCATTGTTTATACTTATTCATGTTCTTATTCTTATTAATATTATTATTACTATTATTATTTTAATTATTATTATTGTGCCATAATTGTTTTTACTATTACAAGAATTATTCCTTGGCCATACTTGGACGCGCCTCCGTACGGTTTGGTCTATGTTCTGAGTAGCTGGACGAAGCTCCGCCCACTGGCACTGGGAGGGACACGACGCGGGTGTCATCTTCCTTGGAGCTCGTTGAATGACAGAAATCCTTGGAATGAGTAAAACACGTGAGGCCCTCCTTATGCTAGGAATAATGTTGAAAATGTAAGCGTTAAGCTTATTGGAAATATCACTGTATCATCCCAAGCATTTTGTGTAGTTTCTTTGACATAAAATGAAACTCATTCCGATACCGAAGGTGCAGATAATTAGCTTGGAAAATAAAGCTTATAAAGACACATTTCCTTTACCCTTCTCAATCTACCTTTTCTTCTCACTCCATTGCCTCCCTTAGCATACCCTCACCTCTCACTCTCCATCGACTCCTTTTCTCATTTATATTTCTCCTCCGACAACGGCCTCCTCATCCTCCCACACTCACCCCACACCACCACCACCTTTCAGTCGTCACTCTGAGCCACTTTCAGGGATTTAAGGAGCCTTGCGAGACGAGATATTTGGGAAAGAGCGCGCGTGATATCATTGTCGTCACTCCCATCAACACCACTTATATTACAGTCTCGAGGAACTTCATTTCTATAGACGGGTAATAACGTGACGGTGATGGGAGAGGTAGACGGGGATGCTTTGTAGGAGGGAAGGAGCAAAGGAGGGTGAGAATGGACGAAGAGAACGAGAGCGAGATATAGAAAGATAGATAGATAACAGAGAGAGAGAGAAAGAGAGAACATAAGAACATAAGGAGTCTGAAAGAAGCCGGTAGGCTTGAGTTCTTCGGTGCATAAAGCATCCAGAACGGCCGGCAGTGTGGGCGACGCGTGTTTCCGTAATCTGTAAGTTGTTCTTCCTTAAGTGTAGCTCCGTCTTCAGTGGGGTGGCTGTTCTTAGGGGAGCCTGTGTAGGTGTGACTTGTTGGGCGGCGGGCAGGCTCCGTGGTGCCCGTGCCCGCACAGGTAGATGACAGGGCTTGGCAGCTCCCTTGTTTGCAGGTGTGCCTATGAAGGTTGTCCGGGCCTTGATTGGGTCTGTTTCTTTTCCTGCCATGGTGACGTAGCGGGGGCAGGCCGTGACAGCCAGCCGCTTTCCCCTGTACCAGAGACACCGTCACGTTGTTGTTAAGCAGCGTCCTGGCCTGTTCCCGCGTCAGGCCGTTCAGATAGTTGCTTGGCACACGCAGCCTCTTCACGGGCCGCCTTCTGCCGCCCTCCCACCTCGCGACGCGGCTGGGCCGGTACGCGTGAACGGGCGTCCCGGCGCTCTCAAAGTCCCTGATGATGCCCGCCTCGTCAAAAATCTCCTGGGTGATGCGCACCGCCTTCTCGTCACCCTGCGGCCGCATGGTCTTGGCGAACTCCCTAATGAGCCATCTGGTGGGCAGGTATGGGTGCTGCACGATGAAGCTCATGAAGGCCAGGCAGTAGTACTGGCACGTGTTGAGGGCTACGCCCTGCAGGCCGGGCTGCTCGGTGCGGTAGTGCACGGAGGCCAGGCCGGAGCGGTTCGCCACAGCCATCACCTCGAGGGTCGGGACGATGACAAAGTTGCTGTCAAAGAAGCAGTACTTGTCGTCCAGGCCGCGGTAGAGCAGCACGGCGTGCACCATGGCCTCCCTGCACGCCTCGCCGGGGAAGTAGAGGGTGTGGGGGGGCCGAGACTTCACCCACAGCTGCACGCCCTGGCCGGGGGCCAGCTCGAAGGAGTGTTTCTGGGAGCAGTGGACGTAGCGGAGCTTTCCGGCAAGGCGGCCTCGGCCGCAGTCCAGCAGCTCCTGGACCTCCTCGCAGTACATGACCCGCACGCGCTCCATGGCGGGGAAGTATTCCCCGAGAATGCTCACGTCAGGCGTCTGCTTGGCCATTGCTGGTGTTGGCACTTCAGAGAGTGTTACCCTACTTTGGGTGTGACCAGACACATCACCTCGGTTTTGGAAGGGTGAATTTATGGAGCTTGGAGTTGACATTGCACGGGGGCGAGTCTAGAGCTGGTGGCACTCACCAAGCCTCTAGCCATGTATGCATGCCTATTAAATCCACGCTACGCCTAATTAACACCGTGTGTCATTAACTTTTGGGAACATTCCAATAAAACTGAGAGGGCTTCCATAGGGAAGCGAAGGTGTTTCGGAGGTGGCCACGAATGCTTAACGCTGGTAGCCTCAGGGCCTGGGGAGGAGGGGCGACCCAGACCTTGAGTGCTTATTTTAACGCTTGTTGCTTTCCGAGAGTTCGTTCGGTCCTTCTATAATAAAATTCTATTTCTAGTATTTCCGTCCGTCTGTCCTCTCTTTGCTTCTTCCTTCCTTCCCCCACTCATTGCGGTTCCCTTCCTTTTAATAATACGATCAATTTCCTTCATCTTATCAACCGGTAACACCCAAACCCCTACAATTACCCACCAGTCCTGCTACCAACATTAATCCTTTCCTTTTTCTAATTTTCATTCCTTCTTTTCTTCCAAGATTTCCTGCATCCAAAAATCTCCCCTTGTTTTCTTATTCCTTCCTTCCTTAATATCTTTTTTCCTGTAATGCAAGCATCTTTCCTTCTCTTTATTCCATTCTCCTTCGTTCATTCTCTCATTCTTACTTCAGTCTTTTCATGCCTTCCTACCTCACTCCTTCCTTCATTATTTCCTCCATTCCTTCCTTAGTTTCACTTCTTCCTCCTACTTTTATGATCCCTGGTTAGGAGGGAATAATTTCACCTCTTTCCAGGCTCAGACGCCTCGCCAGGTGTGAAGCGTTTGTTTCTGTTATGGACGAGAACACGACGCGTTTTGTCTATCGTTTCTCAGTCTCCGAATCCGTCTGTTCGTTTATGTATTTTCCATTAAACACACACACACACTCTCTCTCTCTCTCTCTCTCTCTCTCTCTCTCTCTCTCTCTCTCTCTCTCTCTCTCTCTCTCTCTCTCTCTCTCTCTCTCTCTCTCTCTCTCTCTCTCTCCCCCCTTCCTGTCTGTCCCCTTCAAACTGTTTGTGTTTCCATGTTTGTGTTTGCTTTTTTCTGTGTTTTTTTGTGGCATTCTTGTTTGGAGAGAGAGAGAGAGAGAGAGAGAGAGAGAGAGAGAGAGAGAGAGAGAGAGAGAGAGAGAGAGAGAGAGAGAGAGAGAGAGAGAGAGAGAGAGAGAGAGAGAGAGAGAGAGAGAGAGAGAAGAGAGGAGAGAGAGAGAGAGAGAGAGAGAGAGAGAGAGAGAGAGAGAGAGAGAGAGAGAGAGAGAGAGAGAGAGAGAGAGAGAGAGAGAGAGAGAGAGAGAGAGAGAGGAGAGAGAGAGAGAGAGAGAGAGAGAGAGAGAGAGAGAGAGAGAGAGAGAGAGAGAGAGAGAGAGAGAGAGAGAGAGAGCGGGTAGAAGGGAAGCTAAGTATACACAGGGGGAGACAATGAGGAATCGAGACAGAAAGACATGACAGGATAAATACGAAAGCAAAAGAAGAACAAAAAAAAATAACAATTAGAGAACCTCAATGAAAACAATAATGGCCAATCAGAAAAAAAGGAAAAACAAAGACGTAAGCGAAAACAAGGGTCACACACACACACACACACACACACACACACACACACACACACACACACACACACACACACACACACACACACACACACACACACACACACACACACACACACACACACACACACACACACCTGCTAATTAAGCCGGCCCATAAGGTGTTCCAGGAAATGAAGGCGGCCGATCTATTGCTACAGGTAATGTGTAATAAATAAACAATGCAACACCTCGTTACCTGAGGAAGATGGAGACAGGTGTGTGTCTGTGTGTGTGTGTGTGTGTGTGTGTGTGTGTGTGTGTGTGTGTGTGTGTGTGTGTGTGTGTGTGTGTGTGTGTGTGTGTGTGTGTCAAAAGCTCTCGGAAGGTATAATCTTATCAGTTAACATTTATCGTTGCTGGAGAGGCACGAGGGGGGGGGGGGAGAGAGAGAGAGAGAGAGAGAGAGAGAGAGAATGAACAAATGCTATAAATAAGAACAGCAACATAAGAACGCAGGAGTCTACAAGAGGCCGGTAGGCCTGTACGAGGCAGCTCCTTTGACCCTAAGCTCCCATGTATCTAACCCCACCTAATATCGCTGTCCATGAATTTAGCTAGTCTATTTTTGAATGTGGCAATTGTATTGGCACTCACCACATGACTGCTAAGCCCATTCCACTCATCCACCACCCTGTTAGTAAACCAATTTTTGCCTATGTCCCTGTTGAATCTGAATTTATCCAGTTTAAACCCATTACTTCGTGTCCTACCCGGTTCTCTTACCAACAAAACCTTATGAATGTCTCCCTTATTAAAGCTCTTCATCCATTTATAAACCTCGATCATGTCTCCACGCACCCTTCGCCTTTCTAGAGAATGCAAGTTTAACTGTTTGAGTCTTTCCTCGTATGGCAAGTTTCTCAACCCCTGAATCATCTTAGTCATCCTCTGCACCGATTCTAACATTTTGATATCCATTCTATAGTAAGGTGACCAGAACTGAACCGCATAGTCAAGATGAGGTCTAACTAATGCTAAATATAGTTTGAGGAAGACTTCGGAGCTTCTGTTGCTTACGCTCCTTGAAATAAATCCCAGTACCCTATTAGCTCGATTTCTAGCTTGAATGCATTGTGCCCTTGAACGGAGATCAGAGCTCACTAAGACCCCTAAATCCCTCTCGCACCCAGACCTGCTTATGAGAGTGTCATTTAAGCAATAGTTATGTGAGGGGTTGTTCCTACCTACACTCAGAATACTGCACTTCCCTACACTGAACTCCATCTGCCATTTATCCGCCCAGTCATACAATCTGTTGAGCTCACCTTGGAGAATACTAGCGTCCTGATCCGACTCAATTACTCTACCGATCTTGGTATCATCTGCAAATTTACTAACATCACTACTAATTCCTGTATCTAAGTCATTGATATAAATAATAAACAAAAGTGGACCTAATACCGAACCTTGTGGGACCCCACTCGTAACACATCCCCAGTCAGATCTTTTACCATTGATTTGCACTCTTTGCTTCCTATTGCTAAGCCACGCCTTGACCCAGTTCGCAGTACCAGCCGAAGAACTGTTAAAATCACCCTTCTCCACATCTGCAACAAACTTTCTCCACACACACACGCACACGCACACGCTCTCTCTCTCTCTCTCTCTCTCTCTCTCTCTCTCTCTCTCTCTCTCTCTCACACACACACACACACACACACACACGTGCGCGCGCGCGGGAAACGTAGGCGTAAGATCCTCTAATCGAGACATCAGCAGAGTGGCGCAGTGGAAGCGTGCTGGGCCCATAACCCAGAGGTCCGTGGATCGAAACCACGCTCTGCTAACAATTATTTTTTTCTTCATCTTTCTTCCTCAGTCACAGGTTGTTTTTTAATTGTTGTTGGAGCCAAGATTTGCGTTTTATATTATGTTCTACAGCAACTACCTTATGTTCTTGGGTTGTCTTTCTTCGCTGTAGTTGAGAGTGGGATTGGCGAGGATCGCTTCTTTTCATCTTTCATTGTTTTTTAATCTGATGTCGAATAATAATGCGATTTCAAAACGTTATTTTGTGCTGGAAAACTAAATCTAAGTTAACCAAACAATATACAAACACTTGGCAGGATTGTTATTATTATTATTATTATTATTATTATTATTATTATTATTATTATTATTATTATTATTATTATTATTATTATTGCCGCTGCTACAATTATTACTGATATTTTATCGTATATTTTTTGCTGGTATTCCTTGAGTAAGTAACATTGTTACCTTTCATTCACCTTTATCACTTCCCTCCGCCGGTGTCAGAGTCCTCGTGTTTTCCCCTTCATCTGTGTCAGCGAGCTCGTATTTTTCGCCTCGTCTTTCCCTCCTTTCTCCTCCTCTCTCTCTCCTACAAACTTTTGCCATCTCGCCATCCTCTCCACATCATTTTTCTGTCTCTCCCTCTTCCCTCCCTCTTCTTCTTCCTATCACCTTTCTCCTTTGCCTCCGTTCTTTTTCGCGTTGAAATAAAACTTTCTCTCTCTCTCTCTCTCTCTCTCTCTCTCTCTCTCTCTCTCTCTCTCTCTCTCTCTCTCTCTCTCTCTCTCTCTCTCTCTCTCTCTCTCTCTCTCTCTCTCTCTCTCTCTCTCTCTCTCTCTCTCTGACTTTCATCTTTATTTTTTTTCCTGTACGTTTCTACATTGATTTTTTTCCCTCTTTTTTACCCATTTTTCCGTGTATCCCTTTCATCGTGTCACATTTCTTATGTTATTTTTTACTTTCTTTTTCCTTTTTTCTCTAACCCCAACGCTTGTATCCCCTTAGTAATTTCTCCTCCTCCTCCCCCTCTTCCTCCCTTTTCCCGGTATGCGGGTGAAGTGTTTTCAGCTCAGGAAACTAGATGCCCCTGCCTTGCATAGTCTCAGGTCACCCTTGGACAAGGTGTAATACCCGATCTGTCTCCCGTGCCAGGGTCATGGTGACGCCTCTGGGCAGCAGCAGTGGTGGATTGGACTGCAGGCAGAGGATCTCTTTATGAGACAATGGCTGGAGTTCCAGGGTCCTAGTTAGCTGGACCGTGCCTAATTATTTAGGCCTGTGGTGTAGAGGAGTGTGGCGACCTCTACACTGAAAAGCTTCCCTGGGAACCAGCTGTCGGTGTGAGATCCCCGTCCCTTCCCTCTAACGACGGAACTCCCATCCCTATTCTGCATAGCAGCTGGTTCTTGTTCTTTTCTCCTGAAAGAGATGTCTTCCGTGGGCCTTTTTAAGTTGTACCTCCTGGCTTCTAGGTGGAGTTTCTGAGGGGTTTTCTTATAGTCAAGGAATATTTCAGCTTTTTGTTCTCTCTGGAAGGGCGTCTGATACTCTCTAGAGTTACTGGAAAACACCTGGTGACAGGTGCCACTGGCCAGGCCTCAAAAGGGTCGCAGAGTTGTGTTAGACGATTCGGAAAGTGGGAACGAATTGCTGGTTCCTCTCCTCCCTTGCCACGTTTGCTCTGGGTGACTACTCCGGCCCCGTTCTATGGGACAAAACTAAGAGAACAATAGCTGAAAAGCGCCGGGTTGTGAAAGATCTCTCGTGACCAAGGCTCAGGAAAAGCGATTCATCTTTGAGGCGTTTTCAAGGCACTGTGGGAACGAACTGCCAGTGTTGGAGGCATCTAACACAGCAGTATCTAACTTCCATGCGCATTCTTTATCCATTTCAGTATACGGTCACACTTTAAGTAATTTCGAAAGCGCTTTTTGATATTTGCCCGAGTTGTGAACCTGCTTAATCTTTTTACAATGCCTTCGACACTCCGTAATTGTGACGTCTGTTCCGGACGATTTGCAGCTCAGTATTTCCAGCTGAGTAGAACTTGTCGCCTCTGTATTCAAAGACTAAGACTTACGCATGCTGTGACCGAGTGTAAAAACAAACACCATGCTCTTGAAAAGATATTTGAAGCCCTTCAGGAATTTGTTGCCAGCAATGTGGCAGTAACTCCACCATCGATGGTGGAGAGGCCCTCCATAGAGACTGTGCCCCCTCTATACGACCATCCTGTTTCACGGGAGGACGAGTTACCTGCCTCACAGGTTAACTCCCAGCCTGCCTCACAGGCTAACCCCCAGTCTGCCTCACAGACTAACCCCCAGCCTGCCTCACAGGCTAACCCCCAGCCTGCCTCACAGGCTAACCCCCAGTTTGCCTCACAGACTAACCCCCAAACTGCCTCACAGACTAACCCCCAACCTGCCTCACAGACTAACCCCCAACCTGCCTCACAGGCTAACTCCCAGCCTGCCTCACAGGCAAACTCCCAGCCCGCCTCACAAGCAAACTCCCAGCCTGCCTGACAGGCTAACTTCCAGCCTGCCTTACAGGCCAACTCCCAGCCTGCCTTACACGCCAACTCCCAGCCTGCCCCACATAACGGTTCTCTTCCTGCTTCACAGGATGACGGGTTCCAACCTGTAAGAAATGGAGCCAAACCGAAGCAGGCAATCAAACATTTACTGACCCCCACTACCTTCAATAGGTTCCAGGTGCTGACAGACACCATGGAGGATGAGTTTGAGACTCGCCTAGTTGGGGACTCCATGGTGCGTGGCTAGCTGGTTGAGTTCTGTGGTCGTTCATAAAACGGCCGCAGAAAACGTTACTGCTATCCAGGTGCCAGACTGGACGACATCACCGCAGCGTGCGATGATGTCACGAGTAATGCCGACCGAAACACCCTTTTTGTCATTCACGCGGGCACAAATGACATAAGGACAACCCGTTCTGAGGAACTGCTTGAAAAATACCGCCGCATGATCAAGCAGTATAAACGAAAAACGGATGCCAGTAACATCATAATCTCAGGAATTCTCCCGAGGGTCGGTGCCGAACCTTGCTTTTACAGTAAGGCCTTCAGCACGAACAACAGACTTCAGTCCCTTTGCTCACAAGAAAACGTCCAGTTCGTTAACTTCTGGAACAATTTTTACTACGATTCGGACTTGTTCCTTGCCGATGGCATCCACTTAAATCCTGTTGGAGCAGCC
Organism: Eriocheir sinensis; assembly: GCF_024679095.1. Classification (NCBI taxonomy): domain Eukaryota; kingdom Metazoa; phylum Arthropoda; class Malacostraca; order Decapoda; family Varunidae; genus Eriocheir; species Eriocheir sinensis. Next base: position 11,178,057 of record NC_066551.1, read on the forward strand.
CGTTTCGGGAGGCTGCTCTGTGACCAAGTGGCTCTTTGAATGTAAAAAAACAACAACGCCAAGGTGAGAACACCAGCAGCTCCACCGTGAGGGAGCACTCAGCCCGCGCAACCCCCGACTCGAATCACATTAAAGCTTGCTATATAAACGCTCGTAGCCTACGTGACAAATTTGAAGACTTAAAAGCACTAGCAGCTACAAATCGTTATCACATCATCGGAGTCACAAAATCTTGGATAGACACTTCAAATAGAGATTTCATTGCGGAATATAGATTACCGGGTTATACGACTTTTAGTCATGAAAGAGAGAACAGACAGGGTGTGGGCGTTATGCAATATATATCCACAACTCTCTCCATTCAGTATTCGTGAAAACATATATTATAACCAATGTGGACATGATTCTCATTGAAATTAAAAATAAGTCTCGTAAAATAGTAGTTGGACTAATCTATAGACCGCCAGGGCAGACTCTTGATATCGACCACGCGTTAAGTGAATTAATATAAGAAACAAGTAGCAGTTGCGAGACAGTAATTGTGGGGGACTTTAACTTGCCAGTGAAAAAATGGGGCGAACCGTTGAATTCTCATACAGGGCTCGACCTGTACACATATTTATTAGAAAGTGACTTACATCAACACGTTCAATAACCGACTCGGGAAAATGATATACTTGACCTTATCATTTCAGCGACAGCTGATCTAATCAAAGAAGTAAATGTTGGTCCAGTTTTTAGTTCTACGTAGTTCTAGATGAAAGAAAGTCAAGTAACTCATAGTAAAGAAAAGGTGCCTGATTATCAGAGAGCGAATTTCGTAAGACTCCGATCAATTCTAAAAAACATTGACTGGACTATAATTTCGACGGAAACAGATATTGATAAATCTTGGGAGGCCTTCACCACAATATTGAACAATGCCATAACCATATGCGTACCCTATCGTAACAGATGTTCAACTTTTAAGAAGAAACCCAAATGGTGGAATAACGAAATTCAAAATAGCCTCTCTCTTAAAAAACGCGTATACAGTAGATATATATCAATCCAGAGTGAGGCTGAGAAAATAGAGTTGGACAGAATTCGCCGCGAAACCAAGAAATTAATAGAACGTAGCAAGAAAAATCTAGACGAATATATAGCGGAAACAAGTAAATCTAATCCTAAAGAATTTTTTAGCAGTGCAAATAATAAAAAATCACTCACTTGTAGTATCGGACCGCTTGCTAATGACAGTGGTAACCACACGAACGATGAAAATGAAATGGCTACAATCCTAAATAACTTTTTTTGCATCAATTTACCGACGAAGATTGTTCATCACCTCAACTGCCGGAGGTTAGAAGGACCGAAAAGATTTTAAATGGCGTGCTCATCGTAAAAAATGACATTTAACGCACAATTGAAAAGATTGAAGTAAGCAAAGCTCCTGGTCCAGAAAAAATTACACCTAAAATTATAAAAGGAATCATACATCAAATTTGTAAACCACTCTCTATCTTTTTCAAAAAATCTTTAACAGCTGGAAAAGTTCCGTCGGATTGGAAACTAGCAAATGTCACACCAATTTTCAAAAAGGGGTACAAGTCTCATCCAAGAAACTATCGACCAATTAGCCTGACATCGATTGTTTGTAAGTTAATGGAGACTATCATTCGCGACAATATGGTGAAATTCTTCGAAGAAAATATTATAACAAATAATTCGTAACATAGCTTCCGTAGTAAACGTTCGTGTTTCACTAACTTACTTAATTTTTTTCATTTTATTTTTGAGGTATTCGATGAAGGCAGATCAGTACATATCATTTATCTGGATTTTCAAAAGGCATTTGATAAAGTCCCCCACAAATGGTTGCTCAGTAAACTATTGGCGCACGGTATCTCGGGTAACATTCACAATTGGCTTGTGGACTGGCTCTCTGAGCGGAAACAGAGAGTAGTTCTAAAGTTTAGAACTACACCGTATAGAATCTAAACGGTGTTTCATCTAACTGGCTCGATGTCAGAAGCGGCGTACCTCAAGGATCAGTGCTTGGTCCCATGCTCTTCTTAATTTTTGTTAAAGATATCGATGATGGGCTCACATGCAAAGTATCAAAATATGCTGATGACACAAAAATCGCTAGTAAGGTAACTACGACACTCGACGAAGAAGCATTACAATCAGATCTAGATCAACTTGCACATTGGGCCAAATGAAATTTAACGTTGACAAAATGTAAAGTGTTACACATCGGAAACAATAACAATCGCGTACAGTACGTAATGAATGGCCAACAACTTTCTGCAGTAAGTAAAGAAAAAGATCTTGGAATCACTATATTAAGTTAAAACCGCAAACAAATTGGTTGGCTTCATCGGACGAGTCTTTAATAATAAATCGGAAAAAAAGTAATATTAAAACTATGATTCGCTGGTTCGACCCCATCGAGAGTACTGTGTACAGTTTTGGTCTCCCAATTACTGAAAAGACGTAGAAAAGTTAGAATGGGTTGAACGGAGAATAACAAAAATGATTCCAAGATTAAGAAATTTATCATATGAACAAAGGCTTAAAGAAGTAAATTTATTCAGCCTATCAAAACGAAGAATGCGAGGCGATCTAATATAGTTGTTTATTATGTTTAAAGGATTCAGTGATATTAATGCGGAAGATTACTTTACAGTTGATAGATCAAATAGAACAAGAAGAAATAATAATATCAAGATTAGTGATAAAAGATTCTCGTCGCTCGAAGCCAAAACACTTCTTCTTCAATCGAGTCGTTAATGTTTGGAATTCTCTACCCTGTGATGTCGCTGATAGTACAACAGTTACGGCCATCAAGAATAGATTAGACAAGTATTCTGAATCCCCCCAGCAACTAAGATATTACTCATTGTCGTAATAACGTTAAGTTCTTTCGAATATTGGTGTCCTTGTCAGTTTCTATCGCCGGTTAGTTGTAGCATTAAGGGTATAGTTCTTTCCTCTTTCGTATATAATTTCCATGCATTTCTTCCACGCTGCATGGTTCTTTCTCCTTTCCTTCCAGCTTTGGCTGGAGGGATGGCGGGGTGGGGAGGAGCCTTCGCCTTTGCTGTCCTTCATCTTCCACCTTTGATTAGATAGTTAGTGTAGCTTGTCACAAACAGTCTCGTTGGGACCATCAGGTCTGCTGTTGTTTGTTATTTCTTTGTGTTCCTCCTCCTCCTCCTCCTCCTCCTCCTCCTCCTCCCCCCCTCCCCTTTCCCTCCGTACCCTTCCTGCTTTTTTTTTACGTCAGTGTTATTCTCCTTTTTGTACTTTTTTTTTATTATGTTCTCTCTCATCTCCCTTTTCTCTTCTCTCCACTTCCTCCTATTCCTTCTCCCCACACATTCCATCCATCCTTCCTCTTCCTTTCCACTGGCTGCCAAGGTAACCGTGCAGGAAAACACATGTTTATTAAGGAGCGACACAAAAATTAGCCACAGAGTAAATTAAGGTAATCAGGCCAGTTTCCTGCACTGGGATTTGGATGAACTACTTCTGCGGGCAGACAAATGGAAAATGAGTTCCACTTACAACATATCAAACACAACAACACATCACAAAATATCACTGTACCGTTCACACCGGCAACTCCTTTATGAAGGCTAATGGTTCAGGCCCTTCAGGGGGGCAACAGAGCTGTTTGCGGCAAAAAACAAAACAAAAAAAAAAAAAAAACGTGAATTCAGAAATGGGTGAAAGGGGTCTAAAGGCAGGCAGGTATTAGATTACAAAGGCCTAAAACTACCCACATGCTGTCCTGAAGACAGCTTATCAACCCGGACTCTGAATTCTCTCTAAAAGAGGCTCAAAGATGAGCCCCGGGGGACAGCAGGAACCAAGCAATATGGCGCCAATATAAGTACCTGCCTGCGCCATAGCTTACTGGGGCCGGCTACCAGGGTCCACCAATAATGTTTACCGGCGCTATAGGCGAACCGTACAAAAAAGTAACGTAATAATAAATTACTGAGGGAAATGAATTGTTTGTGTTTCAGCAGCTTGTAAGAAAAGACCAAGAATTATCATCCTATTTTAGTATGTTAGTGATTAAGTGTCAATGTCATGTCCTGGTCTTTGACATCATAGTGTTTTGAATAATACTAAAAAATGTGGGTAGGCAAGACTTTTTCTATCTCCATTTTCACTATGAAGTTTCAATGAGCTATTAAAAGGTTTTATAAACCTATACCCTAACATTATTAAACACGAACTAGTTTTATGTTACTGAGTAAAGTCAGTAATTTATACGAAAAGTGTCATTGCAAGGTTCCCTAACTCCTAAAGTAAATAACAAGTAAAGTGGATAGAAAAAGAAAAAAAATCCTCAAAACATATAAAACACAAGCTTTGTGGCCGCATGGACAGGACTCTTTCAGGACACGGAGTGGTCGTCTTAATGATCCAAGGAAAGTAAAAAGAGAAGAGAAACAACAAAAGTTCCACAGTTTTGCTCTGGCTCTCTGAGCCTTGGAACTCTTTTAAAGAGTTTGTTTTCTTGTTTCTTTCTTTCTCACTTCGTATTTTGCTTACCAGGTTATAGTTCTCTCTCTCTCTCTCTCTCTCTCTCTCTCTCTCTCTCTCTCTCTCTCTCTCTCTCTCTCTCTCTCTCTCTCTCTCTCTCTCTCTCTCTCTCTCTCTCTCTCTCTCTCTCTCTCTCTCTCTCTCTTTGTATTTTCAATCTTAGTTGTTTCCTCCACGTTACTACATCGACATTTTTTCCTCCTTTTTACTCATTTTTCCGTGTATCCCTTTCCTCGTGTCACATTTCTGTTGTGCTTTTTTACTTTTTATTTTATTTTTTCTAACAACATCTCTTGTATCACCTTGGTAATTCCTCCTCCTCCTCCTCCTCCTCCTCCTCCTTCCCTATCCCCTCGACCCTCTCCTGTTTTTTTCTCTCTTTGTTGACGTCGGCGTTATTCTCCTTTCTCTATTTTTTTTTATTATGTTCTCTCTCATCTCCCTTTTCTCTTTTCTCCACTTCCTCCTATTCCTTCTCCCCACACATCCCATCCATCCTTCCTCTCCCTTTCTCATGGCTGCTAAGGTAACCGTGCAGGTAAATGGGCCAAACAGGGTCAGGAAAACACGTGTTAATTAACGAGCGACACAAAAATTAGCCACAGAGTTAATTAAGGTAATGAGGTCAGTTTCCTGCGCTGAGATTTGGATGAACTTCCTCTGCGGACAGACAAACGGCAAATGAGGTTCACTTTTAACATATATTTACTTGATTGTCACTGTACTGTTCACACCGGCAACACCAGTATAAAGGCTAATGGTTCAAGGGGTCAAGAGGTCTGTTCACGGCGGAAGCGAGCAAGAGGGTCTAAGGGCAAGCAAGTAATAGGTGCGTACAAAGGCAGGTGCATATAATTGAAGGCTATAGATGTTTGTGTTCCAGCAACGTGTGAGAAAAAGCTAAGAATTATCGTATTTTGGTTTGTGAGTGTTTAAGTTTCGATGTACTCTCCTGGTCTCTGAAATTATGAAGAGATTAATAAAATGCTAAAAATATGTAGATGCCAAATTTTCTCTTATATTTATTTTTAATTTGAAGATTCAAGAGTTATTACGGCTTTATATACGATTAATATAGTGTAAGTTAACACGAATAAGTCTTAAATTACTGAGTAACCTGAGTATATTTAAAAAGAGTGGCACTGCAAATTCTCCGAACTCCTACAGCTGAAGAGCACGTGATGTGGGCGGTGAAAAGAAAAAATCCTCAAGACATACGAAACTAAAGCTTCTGGGCCGCGCGGACTGGACTCTTATAAGGACGCGGAGTGGTCGTCTTAATGATCCAAGGAAAATAAACAGAAAAGAAAAACAACAAAAGTTCAAGAGTTTTCTCCTTGTTTTTTGAGCCTTGGAATTCTTTACTGACTCTTGTCTCCGTCTCTTTTTTCTCTATCTCTCTTTCTTCATATTTTGCTTCCTGGGCTTCAGTTCTTTGGATCTCTCTCTCTCTCTCTCTCTCTCTCTCTCTCTCTCTCTCTCTCTCTCTCTCTCTCACACACACACACACACATCATCTAATATTCACATAAGCTCTTTGTTCTTTCACTTATCAGCATCAATTCAGATTAATTAGCCGTAAGTTAATACATTTTCCTCTCAATATTCGTCCACTGTGGCGGTAATGAATTTGAAATCTAATTTTCCTATGATTTTTCAATATTTTGTTTTGATACTTTTCCCTTCCTTCTTACCACTAACTTGTATACGTAACACACACACACACACTAGTGGGGTCGCGGTCATGTCTAGAGATACATGACTGGGGTCGCTTGAAAAAATGGTTGGGAACTGAAGCTGGAGCCTTTCCGAATTACACGATCCCCGCGGCCGTGAAATTGCTGACCGACACGAACAGAAACACACTCGTTGTGTTTTCGGAAGTTCCAATTGATGTTGAAACCTGTTATACAAACCGTTACTTTTTTATTATTATTATTATTATTATTATTATTATTATTATTATTACTATTATTATTATTATTATTATTATTATTATTATTATTATTATCATTATTATCATTATCATTATTATTATTATTATTATTATTATTATTATTATTATTATCTTTATTGTTACTTCTATTTTGGCCATATATATTTTTTTTATGTTAAATCTGCTTAAAACAAATTTATTCTCTTGTTTTTAGGATCACTATACTTCACCTCACCGCAGCTTTCCTCTATTTTCGTTACAAGTTATTATTTTTTTTTATTCCAATGAGTCCGCCAGTCTCTCTCTCTCTCTCTCTCTCTCTCCGTTGCTCCGCGCTGCAGAATCCAATAATCGCGCCTCTCAAGCACCTCCGTGGAGGCTAATGGCTGGTGGGAATTTTCCGATCAAAGATTAAAGCAGAAAGTTAATGTTCCAGCATCACCAATCTGCTCACATTTTTTGCCTTCATGCTGCGACGCTTTGAGAGGATTTTTGACGTTATATATTCCCTGAAGTCTAATTTTCTCCCTCTTTTCCATTTTTTCGTAGTATTTATAAATTCGGTATTTTACTAGTATGATTTCGTTTTTATTCGTCAAACTAACGCTCATAACGTATTATCTTTTTTCTATTTTTTTATTTTGCAGCAATATATTCACCTACGAATGAGCTTCAGGCTAAGGACTGAAGCCACTGTACACTGATAGGTGTGCTGATCATAACAAGGGAGATTTCGCAATTACCTGACGAACGTTTAAGCAAGGAAATACCCTGGTGTCGTTTGCCATGTTAACTGAGACGTACTTTTGATGACTTCACCAAAATACACGGACTACATCAATTAGCAAAGGAGTGTCCAGCTTCGCAATTTATATCTGAGTGCTTACAACAACTCAAACCACTTACATTGACAAGAACACTCAATAATTTACACACATCTATAATACACAGGTACATACAAAAATCTATAATACAGATTTACATATGCACATCTATAAGCACGCCCATAACACACACATCTGATTGCTTACAACGATTCAGTCCACTTACAAATGAGAAGTACACTCCACAGCACACACTGACGCTTAACAAGGAAGAGAACAAAATATCCAGAGGCACACTCACCACACTGACGAGCTGGTTCACCTTGACGACACACCTGCAAACGAAAGTACAGCGTCAGGATATTCTGGGTGTGTAAAACGTGCTATAGTATTTCAGTCACTCATGCAGCCAGTAGCCCACCCTACATACCCCTTAAAAATAAAACAGAAATGAAACAGGTCAACACAATACAAACACTGCCACAAATACGTGAACACTGAATGTGCAAATTGCCTCAACATTGTCGTTGCTGACAAAATGTTGGCCTGGGTTCGAATCCCGGCCTGGGTAGTCGGAGTGCAGCCCACCCAATTGTTCATCCATCTTTTCAGAGATTGTCGATAAATGGGTACCTGGGGAAACCCGGGGAAGGTAAACTGTGATAACCCGGATGTTACATTGGCCCTGTGTTGGGTTAATGGGTTCTCGCCCACCACAGGCTCAAAGGGCCAACGGAAGGGAGATGTGTGTGTGTGTGTGTGTGTGTGTGTGTGTGTGTGTGTGTGTGTGTGTGTGTGTGTGTGTGTGTGTGTGCGCCCGCGCTGACTGAATGTGGGAAATGAATAAAAACGTCTGTGGAACCTTTAAGCGAGTGGAATAGTGAGTGGCTCGTATGAAACAAAGACCAACAATCTGTAAGTTAGAATAAAAGGAGACGAAATTAAATGAAGACCAACAAAACAAAACGACAGAGGAAATAAGGACCACATCAGGCACTAGACATTCCCTTTTCCCTCAGTTTCAGAATTACTTTGTATTTATTTTCACCACATTTTATTAGCCTTTTTCCAGAGTCTCAAGTTAGAGGATGAGTTACGGCGTGCCAATATCGCGCCGAACACTTCACGTCCTCTGAGGCTGCGGGAGGAACGGAGGCGAGGAGAGGAGAGGTGGGGTGAGGAGGAGCGAGAAGAGGTGAGAAAAGGTGAGGCGAGTTGGTGACGTTAGCTAATGTGAGGCTATGTTAGGCCAAGTGAAGTTATAATTTAGGTGAAGTGACGAGGTGAGGAGAGGGGAGGATATGTGAAATGAAGTGAGGTCAGGCCCGATCAGGTGAAGTGAGGTGAGGGGAGGTGAAGTGAAATGTGGGGTGAGGTGAGGTGAGCTGGGGTGGTGTGTGGGGTAGGTGAGGGAGGTAGGAAAAGGAAATGAGAGAAGAGAGAGAGAAAGAGAAGAGGTGAGGGAAAGTGAGGTAAGGGAGTGGAGGTGATAGGTTATGCGAGGTAAACGAGACACCTAGCGGAGGGTGAGGGAACAAAAGCCTGAATTATCAAATATCCCCTTCAACAACAAACAACATCCGTATAGGGAAGTATTAATAAAAAAACAAAAGCTCCTTTCTGCGGGACGGGAAGGGGTGGAGAGAATGACCACTTGTTCGTCAACTTTTTCCCATACATTTTGGATCTGTACATGCATGGCTTTTCCATATGTTCGTGAAAGCAGTTGGTTCTCAAAACATTAAAAAGTTTCTAGGTATAACATAACTGTCATGTGGTTCTGATTCACTATTTTTTTTCTTTTAAGACTGTTATTCCAGTAGGTGCCTCCGTGTTCCTGTGTTTAGCGTGGCTAACTGCGGATCCGCTATCCCGGATTTGAATCCCAGCCCGGGCAGTCGGCGTGCAGCTTACCCAGCTGTTCATCCTCCCTTGCAGGCTAGTCGATAAATGGGTGCCTGGGGAAACTTGGTAAAGGTAAAACGTGGCTACCCAGATGTCACACTGGCCCTGTGTCCCGGGGTAATTTACTCACTAGAGGCTCAAGGGCCGATGTGAGCCAGGCGCAGCTAAAGCGTATGCCCCCAAATTTACCCTTACCAGTAGGAAAGCCAAAAGACATAAAAAAAAACATTTACGAGCGGAGAATAATGGCGTCTGATGTAACTATTTTCATTTGCGTTGAGTCAATTACTAATATTCCTGTAAAAACTCTCTCTCTCTCTCTCTCTCTCTCTCTCTCTCTCTCTCTCTCTCTCTCTCTCTCTCTCTCTCTCTCTCTCTCCCCCCCATCATCCCTCCTTCACCCTAAATCCCTTCTTCTTTTCTCTTCCCCGCGGCATTACTCACTCCAGTGACGATCAGCGTTATTCTACTATAGACTGGGGATTCGCAGTATTTCTGGCGTCACTGTGGCTTGTTTGATATGTCTCTGAGGGATTCCTGTCTGATAATTGAGTCTTTGTTGTTTTCGTCGTTGTCGTCGTCTTTCTCCTATTCCTTTTTCCCGTCTTACTCCTTCTCCGCATTTGTGTTTGGCTTCAACGTGGATTGTTTGTTTTGTCTTCGAATAATTCTTGTCTAATCTTTTCATCACCGTCTCCTCCTCCTCCTCCTCCTCCTTCTCCTCCTGTATGGTTGTATTTAGGTTGCATCAGCAAGCAGGACGAGTGTTTGTGTTTGCTTGCGTAATGGTTCCGGGCGTCACCTTCCCTCCCCTCGAGCATGTACAAACGACGCCGACAAACACAGGATCCATATTGCCCGCCACACCCCGAGGCCGAAGACGCGAGTGTGAACTACGACGAGTGTCAGTATAACATGACGACAATGACTGATTAGAAAATCATGAAAAATGGTGCCTATCAAAAGGAGTCCAGAATGTGTTTTGTAAATGAACATTCACTTACTTTGCGGATATACAGGATAATTAAGTTAACTAATACTTTACTTTTAATATACATATATACTTTTCTTTGCTTCAATTGCCCTTGTGGATTTGAGGGGAATAAATAAAGAAAATCGACGAAGAGAATTCGGTTATGGATCTCTGTTAATTGTGATGTGGACCTTCTCAAACATCAGAAAATACTGACGTTTTCCATTAAAAATCAATACCTTAATACATTCAATAAGAACTGAGTTCAACACCGATTCAATAAAATTAACATAAAATGAATTAAAAATTATCAATATTTCATCGCTTAAACCGCCAGGTAACACCACCGATTACACACACACACACACACACACACACACACACACACACACACAGATAAACACAAATAAACGCACACTACACTAAAGCAGAGGAACAGAAGCAAATCAGTACGCTGTCAGATGCAACTTGATGACACTTTACATAAATATTACACATTCGAAGCGTTTTGCAAATTCACTGATTTTATTAGTTCCAATATTGTTCGTCTGGTAGTGGGATAATAATTATAAACACAGAAACATGCAAACTTTGTGTGTGTGTGTGTGTGTGTGTGTGTGTGTGTGTGTGTGTGTGTGTGTGTGTGTGTGTGTGTGTGTGTGTGTGTGTGGAGATACATGTTAATTCCTTCAATTTTCAACATAACAAGCTCGAATGCTTCTTTTTTATAGTTTCCACCTGAACGCACACCTCCGCACCTTCACATTCGGTATTATTCCCGTCAGCTCCAAGCAGACGCACAGCGCTGCCCGGATGTATTCCCGTGGACGCTAAACCGAGATACAAAGAAAGAAATGTGAATCTGTAAGTCACAAAAGACGAGAATAAACCTATTGTCGGAGATCAAGGCAGGTGATTGCTTGAGCGAGGAAGGGAAGAGGAGGAGAGGGGAAAGAAAGGGAAGAGAAGATGAAGAAGGCAGGGAGATAAGTGTTTTGAAGAGCAGGATTTTGAAGAGAGAATAACGGGAAAAAGGCGCGACCCGAGAAACAGTTTGATAGTTGGAAGAAAATGCGAAAAGCGGAGGAGGAATGGGAAGAAGAGAACAAACATGTAACCAGTGGCCTGCACAGGTCACGGTGACATTGTAACCAGTGTTCTCTCTCTCTCTCTCTCTCTCTCTCTCTTACAAACAAAACCTTTCCCCTCACATATCCTGTACTCTCCCTCACTCCACCCCTCACCATTCATCCCTCCTTCCTTCCGTGCATACATCCTTTATACAGTTTCTCCCCTTTATTCTCCACGCGTAGCTCCCCTCTTCCTCTTCCTCTTCCTTTTCCTCTCTCCGTTGTCCCTCTCTCTATAATATTATCATATCCCTCCCTCCTTCACTTCAATGCCTTTCCTGTGAATTTTAATTTATATTCTTCTCTCTTCATAAAACATATATAAAAAAATATTCTCAGATTGTCATTTTCCGCGTAAGGATTGCTTCTGTAGTAATATTTTTAACTTTGCCCAATCAAAATCATCCAATGCCTATCATGTTCTTTTCACAATTCTTCCTTACCGATTACTGTCCTCCGAAACAGCCTTTATATACATATGATTCTCAGTTCCTAGTACAATTCCCATCGCTACTTTTCACTCAGTCTCAATTTCACATTCGCCCTACCCCTGCCATGTCTCGGCCTCGTTGCTTTCGTAATCACCCCACAAGTTCACCAATCTCCGCATTAGCAACAGCAACAAAATTAGGGACAAAGTTTCTTAACGTAGAGTCGGATCGCTTGAAGAAAACAGAAATTTTGGTTACCCCTCTGGTTCCTGTGCTTTAAAAATTCAACAGGTACACAGTATTCCGCAATTTCCCTTAACTACCAGGAAAAAAAAGATAAAACTTTTTTTTAATATATAATTGAACGTCTTTTTTTTTCATAACGACGCCGCAAAAAAAAAGAAAAAAAAAAGAAATCAGGCAATTGCGGAAGTCCATCGTGGGTTTGTGTTTCATGGGCAGAGATTTCAGGAGAAGAATGAATCACATATTTCAAAACCACAAATGCCATTAGTTTGCTCGTAAAATTTCATGTTTAATATAAACTAATAATAGTTTCGTTAGTCTGTAAATTACTCCATTTCTACTTCCTCCGGGATGCTGGCTGCGCGTTGTGTAATTGGGTCAAGATAAAATGAGTTTGTGAATTTCTTTAAAGGCGAGTTTAGTCACCTGATCGTAATTTTCCAGGCGTGATGGCTACCGGAGCCTACCTGTGTGTGTGTGTGTGTGTGTAATTCACCACGGCCTGATCACGAGTTTGACTCGCTTTTGCCAGCAGGTACCCTCCCGACGAGAGCAAGTGCTCATTATCGTCGATCTCTGGGTATTGCCAGGACCTCACATACCACACACCCCATGTGTGTGCGTAATTCACCTCTTGGGCTGCTGCGGGTCTCTCTCGAGACACCCAGCATTCCGTTACGGAAGGAGCTCAGAGCTCAGTGACCGATCTTTGGGTAGGGCTGAGACCACTCACACACAACACACCGCGGCAACGAGGTCACAACTCCTCGCTTTACGTCGCGTACCTACTCACTGCTAGGTGAACAGGGGCTACACGTGAAATAAGACAAACCCAACTTATCTTCACCCGGTCGGGGAATCGAACCCCGGTCCTCCTGGTTGTGAGCCAGACGCTCTACCCACTGAGCTACCAGACCGTGTGTGTGTGTGTGTGTGTGTGTGTGTGTGTGTCTAAATTTAAGTTAAAATATGTGCATGTATGGATGAATAAGTCTTTAGATGGTTGCGTAACTCTCTCTCTCTCTCTCTCTCTCTCTCTCTCTCTCTCTCTCTCTCTCTCTCTCTCTCTCTCTCTCTCTCTCTCTCTCTCTCTCAAATACTAGGGTTTCGCAAGTTGATGTCTCTCCTGGGCACTGTTTTAGCCGTCCTGTTATGAACATTACATCCATCACCAAAACATTACAGCCTATTTCCTTTTGCCCATTACCCTGGTGCTCTCCCCTCAGGCTATAAGAGGGAAGCGGACGTGGAGGAGGAAGAGAAGGGGAAGAATCGATGTGGAAGAGAGCCTATATATACGTTGGGAAATCCTGCCACAAGTAAGTTCCGAAAACATTTTAAATAATAAATTGCATTAAAGGTGAGCCCACGATGCCCCGCAAACACGGCTTAGGTGCCGCAGGTAAAGTAATTAGTAATGTACCTGGAAGGGGAAAGGTAAACAATAGGATGAATTGAATTTTGTAATGACTGGTAAAGTTTTCCAAGAGTTCTTCATTATCGTGTGAAGGAGTTCGTTGATGTATATTTTGATCTGCCGGTATTGACCCTTCAAGATAAATGTACATACTTCTTCCTATCTATCAATTAATCTATTTCATTCTATCTATCTATCTGTCTGTCTATCTATTTATCTAACTATTCATCTATCTATATATCAGTCTATCTCCCCATTCATGTCCTTCCACCATTCATTAATGAGTAAAAACAAAAAGGTTTGAACTCTGCGCACGGAAAAAAAAAATCTCGTTGTTGGTGTTACAAGAAAATGTAACGTCTGCCGGTCTTGGTTGCGTGTAGCTCAGACAGGGTCTTGAGGGGACGAACAAGGCGTGAAGGGAAACACTCCGCTGCTTTAGGTGAATATATTCTTAACCTAAGTACAGGGGCGTTGGAGAGAGCCGAGACAGTAGGTCTGTATGAGTCGGGCTCTCAGGAAGGAGTGAAGATTAGAGGCTTGGAAAATAATGAAGTTACAACCGGTCACGTACGTCAAGGTGACCTCTAAGTTGACGAAATGCTTGTTACACATACTGAGACGAACGTACGATCAACACTGACAAGTGACATTCCTACAGACGGTGGCGTGATCTATCTGAAGTGGGTATTTTCCACTGATACATGCATTCCTAATCCATGGTGACATATAATAATAATAATACACTGATATAACTACAACTACTATAACAAAAATATGTTACGGTACTTTTTTCTTTCTCTTTCGTCATGCAGCTTCGATGGGAGTTTACTGCATTGTTATATTCGTGTACACAGTGTTTGCGCTCTTCTGACAAGCTTGCTGACTCTTGTTATTGCTCTGGATTCGTCATGCATGACGTCTGCCTCCCTCACTTCTTGCCTCCTTTGCTTTCCTCCATTTGTCTCCCTTACATATCTTCGTTCTTTCCTCTTTCCCTTCAGTTTCCCTCCTGCCTCCTCCCAGCTGTCTCCGTTATCTCATCTCCATCATCCTTCACAATAATCATCCCTTTAATCACCCTTCTCCCTGAATCTCACAATCCCTATTAGGTATTTCTATCTATCCTCATTTCTCGACTAACATTTTTCCCCTCTTCTATTCTTATGCAGTTTTAAGTTTTTCCTTCTCACCCTTTCACATGACGCTTTCTTTTCCCAACACCCTTTGCTTTTTTCCTCCGTTCTTCTTTTTTTTTTACACCTTTCACGTTTTACATATAATTCCGTTGTCTTTTATTTTCCCTCATCACTCGTCTCATTCCACCAAGCACCCAAGCATTTTGTCCCCTTCTCCACTCCCTTTTCCCCTTCACTCTCCACCTCTCAGCTGTTCACCTCCTAACACTAGGCTCTCACAATTGACTTCACTCCCCTACCCCTCCCTATTTCCTAGCCCCTCTCAGCCGTTCACATACTAACATTGGGCTCTCACATCTGACATTAACCTTTTCCCTTCTTTTCATCCTCAACCCTCTCAGTCTTCTATCTGTACCACCTGGCTCTACATCTCCCTTCCTCCCCTTCCCCTCCCCTCGCCCTGCGCCTCTGTGGATCAGGATGTCAAGGGCAGCGAAGGGGTCGAAGGATCCTCGGGCTTCATGGTGAAAAATCGTCGAGGCCTAACAAATCGGTCGATCTTTTAAAATTCATGGAGCCATTTATATTCAGGGAAGGGAATCTAGGATCTATTTCTCTCCTCCTCCCTCGCTCTCAATCCTTTCTTCTTTCCCTCTCTGGCGTCCTGTTCTTTTCTCATTTCTACTCCTTCATTCATCCCAAAGGACTTCTTCAGAACAAAACTGAGCAAGCGTTTACTCTCTTGCCCTTTCTTCTCTTGCGGAATCATTTTTTTTCTTTTTTCTTCTTCCGCCTCCTCCTACTCCTCCTCTTTCTCTTCCTCATCCTCTTCCTCTTCCCCTTCTTCTTCCCCTTCTTCTTCCTCCTCCTCCTTCTCCTCCTCCTCCTCCTCCTCTCCGTCTTCCTCTTCCTCCTCCCATCAGTTGTCTCGCGTTTTTAGGTAATTTGTTTTCTTTATATGTACACCTGCTGCTTTCCAGGTTGTTGTGGTCCTTCTTTGGTATTTCACAACATTTACTCCGCTGTCAGTGCTGTTTGTCACTCATAATATATAAAGATTTTTCTTATTTCTTGCATTTTCTGGTTTTCCTCACACACGAAGACAAACTTAATAAACTCTATTAAATGTTTACACACACACACACACACAAAAAAAAAAAAAATAATAATAATAATAGTAATAATAATAATGGTTTGGAAGATGAAGAGCATTGACCCCCCCCTCCCAAAAAAAAAGTTATGTAAATACGAATGCTTCCACCTCATCGACACATCCCATTGGTGAGCGTCATAAAGAGGCTGACGTTCACTTGTCCAGCACAGAGAACGTGAAGGAAGAAGCAGGAGCAAGGAATGACTGGGGGAAGGGGCTCCGCCGCCACAGACAAGACCTCCATTTCTAGTAACGTGCCACTAGGACCAGCGAACCGTTGAAATGATTCCCTGTTGGGGCGAGCTCGTGAGTTTTTGCCAGCATACACCCAAACCCGAAGCAGCCCCGCGCTTCATCCTCGTGGTGATGGCCAGAAAGGGGAGCCGAGAAGGAGGAGGAGATGGAGGAGGAAGATGAGGAGGAAAGAGAGGAATAAAAACTATAGGCCTATAGAAAAGACGGGGGAGAATATCGCTATGTCTTGATGTCATTTGTTTGATTCACAACAAATAAATGAAACGACATAGTTCTCAAATTTCTACTTTCCTTCACCCCAAAATCACGGAGGGAATCAGAATTTGTGAATTCGCCAAAAGGTGAATATTCAAAACAAAGAAAATAACAAAATGTGGAATATTTTTCCACACAACTTTTTCAATCTTATCGGAAATGTTGCAGAACTTTTGATATCCTTCATACTCTGACTTGGTCCTGAAGGAAGGGGAGAAGGAAGAGGGGGAGGAGGGTGAAGAAAAAGAAGGAAAACGAGGAGGAAGAGGAGGCGAAGGATGAGGAGGTGTGGAGCAAACTAAGTCCTGCCTGCCTTGCTTATTCCGCGGTAAGTAGAATTTAATGGTGTGTGGGTGGGTGGGGGGGGGGGGGTAGGGGGCTGCGCGCGCTGGGGCTGTGTTATTCTCCCCTGGGTGGTGGCCTGGCACCGCCACAGGAGACTGACCCAAGGCCTTAAGGCCTTGAGCTTGTAGCTCACTCAAGGTAGATACAAGTATTACATGATACCTTCCACTCATCATAGCCATCACAGCTGTAAAATGTTAAAATAACAGGATTTTTTAACCTCTCTTCATCCATGACCATCCCTCGTTTTTATACCAATCCTTTTTCCCAGTTTTCTTTACCCGTGACGCGGATAACTGCAACACTTATTTATTCATGGAAAGAAAAATGGTGTTGCACCCGGTTCGGCGCTGCGCCCTGAGGCTCGACACTTGTCAACACCGGAATGACTTGACAAACTCCGCCAAAAGTTTACTCGATACGTAACTTAATTTCCCTTCGGCAGTTTATTAAGGTAAAAATGTGTAAATTAATTTTGAGAGTCTGTGGCAGCTCGTGCCACTCACCACGGTGTGATCACGCGCTGGACTTGCAATCACCAGCTAGTACTCTGCCCGGCTACTGGCTGGACAGAGGCACGGATTAAAGGAGACTGCACACCTGTCTCCACTCTTTCCAGGAGTCGAACACAGGAACTCTCAGGTTAGTCGAGTGTGCTAACCACTGCACTTTGGAGTTCCAATGTGTGTGATGTAAAGTAATAATAATGATAGTTGTTAAACTACATCAGTACAATACACCACCTCCATCATTACCACTATTTCTAACACTTTTATTACAACTACCGTTACAACTACCATTACTAATACAACTTTAAACTACTACCACAACTACTACCATCACTAATACCATTATACTACCATTTCTACAACTAACAATACCACTACTACTACTACTGCTAACACTACTGCAACTACCAATACCACTAATATAAATACTACCACCACTACACCTGCGACATCAACCTTTCGTAATGACCCTCTCTTTCTTCATTATTGATATTGCAATCACCAACACAAGACTAATGCTGATTTTCTCCCCCTCCTCCCCCTCCACAACTCTGTATAATGACTGGAACGAGCGTCTGGGAGGAACTGAAACGGCACAGCGCCCTAGAAAGATTTTAATAATTTCAGAAAACACCCAACACTTTCTTTTCTTTTTCTTATGCTGACGTGAATTTGGGTTTGTTATGAGTTTTATGAATAACCGATCTGCTTTTTAACATATTTTTACTCAGGCTCTCGTTGTGTGTGTTTATGAGAAATGATGTGAATGGAAGAAGAGAAAGGGAGGGAAGTGTGTGTGTGTGTGTGTGTGTGTGTGTGTGTGTGTGTGTGTGTGTTCGTCTTTTTGTTTCTTTGTCTTGCTGCCTCACACACACACACACCCACCCACCCACCCACACACACACACACACACACACACTTTAATATTCCCTCTTCCATTTGTCTACACTCTGTTCAATCTATTTATTCTTCCTTCCTTACACCTTTTAGCCCATCTTTCAGCACCTCCACCAATCTACTCTAAATTCCTTCCTCCATTCCTTCCTTTCCTGCACTTGTCCTTCCTCCCTCCCTCCCTCCTTCCATTCATTCACTCATTCCACCTTCCTCGTTTCATTTTTTCGTTCTTTCACACATTCTTCCTTACGTTACCTGCCTTCCTTCTTCCCCTTATTCTTACAAGCTAACATCCACTTTTTTTTTCCCTCCTCTAAACATCTTTTTTTCTTCCTTGCTTTCCACCCTTCTTCCGGTCCTGACTCTTTAGCTTGTTCAAGTCTTCACCTCCACCATTCATCGCGTTTAGCTGAAGCCGCGAGGATCCCACAGAGACAAAGGAGTTGACGAGGAAAAGTTTGTAAAAAAAAAAAAAAGCTCTTGAAAGTTCTGGAGCAGTGAAGAAAGAAAGGTCATATTTGTGTGTGTGTGAGTGTGTGTGTGTGTGTGTGTGTGTGTGTGTGTGTGTGTGTGTGTGTGTGTGTGTGTGTGTACGCCTAACCTCTGATAAAGTTCCAAGACAAAGAGAAACAAACATCCGCTTTTAACACAATAACAAAACCTTCTGAGTTACTATTTTTTATTTCCACACTGCGAAGACAACCACAACAACCCAAAAAAAATAATAGCAACACCACTACCACCTCCATCACTGCCATCCCCACCACTACCACAGAATACAGCACCATTACCACCACTACCACTGCTATTGCTACCACTACCAAACACCACTACCACCTCCATCATTGCCATCCCCACCACTACCAAACAACACGGCACCATTACCACCACTACCACTGCTGCCACTATCAATCATCACAGCATCCCTACCATTGTCAACCACACCAAACACCTGACTACCGGTACACCAGACCTCAGGCTCCACCATTACATCATAACCACCAATATTACTACCATTATCACTACCATTACCATCTATACACACCATACACTTATAACGACAGATACACTAAGCCTCCTAAACAACACCTCTACATCATCATCGCCGACAATCACCACAAAACACGATAAATCTCAGTTGCTCTTACGCCTCATCACAACACCACAACCACCCTCACCACCATCACCATTACCATCACCACCCACTCACCGTCAAAATCATGCCACAATAAACACATTAACTCGGCCACGAAATACGGAAGAAAACAACCCTAAAAACGCCACTTAATTCAACTTGTTAACCGGATAATCTCTCTCTCTCTCTCTCTCTCTCTCTCTCTCTCTCTCTCTCTCCGTTTTTTTCTTATTTTCTTGTTATCACCGCTCGTCTTTATCTATTCAGTTTCCTTTGTGTTGTAATATTTTCTGAACTTTTTCTCCACATTTTTCCTGTACTTCTTCCTCTTGTGCAATGCTTTATTTTTTTTCCTTTCTTTCTTTTTTTACACTTTCGTTTCCTTTACTGATTTCGCTACCCACATATTTGAGTCCCTTCTCCCTTTCGCTCTTCTCTCCCCATTTACTTTAATTATCTCCCTTTCTTCATCTTTCTCTTCTCTATTCGACTGATTATATTTTCTTTCATCTCTCTCTCTCTCTCTCTCTCTCTCTCTCTCTCTCTCTCTCTCTCTCTCTCTCTCTCTCTCTCTAACACACACATACACATAACATTTCATTTTATTTCCTCCTGTTTCCCATTTCAATTTTCCTCTACTCATTATTATTCTCTCCATTTTCTTATCTCCACTTTCCCATTTCACTTTTCCATCTCCATTTTCCCCTTAGTTATTGTTATTCTCCCTTTTCTTCCACTACCATATCTTACCCTTTCCCCTATTTCCCTCCTTCACAATTCAGTCCACATTCCAGCCACGCAATCCCCTGAACATCCTCACCCCCCCCCGCCCCCCTGTACCCGTCTATGACATATTTGACAGATTCTATTTTATGGGTACTTTTTTGTTCCACTCTTCCCCTAGCTCACCCTCTTTCTCTCTTCTCCCTACTTTTCTCCGCTTTGCAACTCATTTTTATTCTCGTCCCTTCCTCCTCTCTCACCTCGCCCAACCACCATCCACACACAAAAGAAAATGTTACACTAGTGAACTGCCGCTGCTATTCTACCTTAAGGTCACGTTCCTTATTGCGAATTAAACATGAAAAACACGAAAAAGACACGAGATAACATGCAAGTAAAAAGTTAGAGAAAAGGAGGAAGAGAAAATTCACTGACGATTAGATACAAAAAAACAGTATGTAGATCAATGATTAAAAACTAAAAATAGATTAATAAAAATAAAACCTATGTAAAAAAAGAGGAAGATCTACGGAAAAGACGGATGTTAATGAATGCGAAATATAAAAAAAAAACAATAACAACAGACTAAGTGATAAAGGAATGAGTGAGAAAGGATAAAAAATAACACGAAAGAGAGAAAGGATAAATGAGAAAGGACAAAGACTGGGAGGAGAGGGGAGGATGCCGAGGAAAAATGAATACGAAATGAGTGTACAGTAAAAAAAAAAAAGAATAAAGGAGAAAGAAGGGACGAAGACTGACTGGAAGGAGAGGAAAAAAGAGAGAAGATAATAGAGAAAGATTTTGGGGAAGTGGGAGGAAAGGGAGGAGGACAAGGAAATATAGCTGACAGTGAGGATATGACAAAAAGGAAAAAAATGACAAGGAAAATAATTAATAATGCCAAAAATGTGGTGATGACAAGAAGAAAATAATGACAAGAAAATAGTGATGATAAGAAAGTAATTAGTGATCGAAATATTTAATTAGTGGTGAAAAAAACTGATTACTGATGACAAGAGAAAAAATAACTTTGGGTGACAAGAAAAATAAATGACTAGAAAAAAATAAAAGGAATAAATTATCAGATAATTGGTGATCACGTGACAGGTGATGCCGGTGATTGGTAGATTAGAAGAGACTCTGGTCGATAAAAGAAGTTGACTACTGTGTTTTTTGTGTGTGTGCCTGCCTACCTATCTCTCTTATCTTCATGGTCTGTCTGTTTCATCTATCGGCGTCTGTCTGTCCATCTGTCTGTCTACCTGAGTGTCGTAATGCCTGGCTTTCTGTGCCTACCTCCAATACCCTACGCCCCTGTCCACCCAGCAGTGAAGCAGTACCAGGCATTAATAGGGGGTTGTGTCCCGTCTCCTGGGATCTGTTACCTCCTCCTATAATTCATTCCCCTTCTGTCTCTCTCCGGCACATGACCACAGATGTTGCGCCGACTAAACGAAACTTTCCAACTTTTCTATGCCTCCAGCGTTGCCAAGTTATCGTACTCAGCGCATTGCATTTTAATAGTTTCTGACCGATAATTATAGCAAAAAAGAACGAAACCTATCAATATTTAACAGTTTTAACGCTAACTTTAATATCCTATCATTGTGTGGTTACGACAGTCTTGGAGCCTAAAAATGATAAATGCAATGTTCAGTGTACGACAATTTGGCAACGTTGGCGCCTACCCTTAGCCACTGAACACGACCATGACGACGACGACCACCACCGCCACCACCACTACCATTAAACCATCACCACCACCACGAACATTACCGCTGTCACCACCAATCACTACGACACCCTCCACTCCGACTACCATTATAACCATCACCACCACCACGACCATTATAACCATCACCACCACCACGAACATTACCGCTGTCACCACCAATCACTACAACACCCTCCACTCCGACTACCAGTATAACCATCACCACAATCACGACCACCTTTACCATTACCACTGCTACCACACTTCTACCATTAAAACCACAACTACCATCACCAGTTCTCACCGCCGTCACCGGTAACACCACTGCCCCAAAATCACTTAGTAAATGGTTTGCACGTGTTAATGGTTATGACGTGGTAGACTCTCTCTCTCTCTCTCTCTCTCTCTCTCTCTCTCTCTCTCTCTCATCAGCCTTCCTCCTCTACTTCCCAATTACAGTTCCCCCCCTATACCTCCCCTTCTCTTTCTCCTAACCATTTATCTCCCATCTCCATTGTTATGTATTTTACGGCCACTTGGAACAGCCCATCTACACACTGGCGAAGCGAAGAGCATCAGTGAAAATAACCCCTACACAGCCTCTTCATTAGGCCTAAAATGGCTGGCAGGGGTCCTTGGAGCATTAAGTCATTCTCTAGGACATTATTTGTGAGTAAAATTGCCATGTAAGAGCATGTCTGGAATAATGGGCAGACCAGCCTGTTACACGAGTGTGTGTGTGTGTGTGTGTGTGTGTGTGTGTGTGTGTGAGGTAACAATAAAGACACTGAGAGGAGGAAGAGGAGGAGACACTGATGGAGGCAGAACGAAACGGAGGGAGTGAGGAGATGAAGATAATGCAAATGAAGATAAATTTATGTGCATTGTGTATGCAAGTATACGTATGTGGGTGTAATTCACCACGGCCTGATCACGAGTTGGACTCGCTTTCGCCAGCAGGTACCCTCCCGACACGAGCAAGTGCATGCTCATTATCGTCGATATCTGGGTACTGCCATGACCTCACACACCACACACACCCTCCCCCTTGCTCAAGGGGGCAGTAACCACTCCTAGTCAACGGAGAGAATCCGGCCTGAGCGGAGCTCGAACCGCCGCCTGTTTGGCCGTGTAGAACTTACAGCGTGGCGCTCTAGCCGATTGAGCTACCGGAGCGGTAGCTCCTGTACGCGCGTGTGTGTGTGTGTGTGTGTGTGAGAGAGAGAGAGAGAGAGAGAGAGAGAGAGAGAGAGAGAGAGAGAGAGAGAGAGAGAGAGAGAGAGAGAGAGAGAGAGAGAGAGAGAGAGAGAGAGAGAGAGAGAGAGAGAGAGAGAGAGAGAGAGAGAGAGAGAGAGAGAGAGAGAGAGAGAGAGAGAGAGAGAGAGAGAGAGAGAGAGAGAGAGAGAGAGAGAGAGAGTTTACAGCCATACAAAAATACATTATATAAATACTTGGTTTGCTCACATCGAACAGGTGATAAGTATTTTTGCTGTCTCGGTGAATTCCTGGGTAACACACACACACACACACACACACACACACACACACACACACACACACACACACACACAGAAAATACGAGCGCATAAAGTAATTTTTTGCTAGTTCCTTTTATATCAATAAAATCGCGATAACACACCAGCCAATAATGACCCTCGTGGGGGAAGTTCCAGCAATGCACCGGCAACCTTCCTCCTCGGAGCACAGTCTCTAATCCTAAATGTAATATTTCCAGACTCTTAAAACAGGAAAGTACTCCCATTAAATATCCACACTTGACAATAAACATAAGGAATAGATGCTCAACAATGAATGATAATAGTAATGCTAAAATAAAAACGTAAAAGAGAAAGGGGCATACAGAATTAAGCAAAGGTTGAAATAAAGGTAATGGACAACACTTACTGGTACGGAGGGTGAGCCAGGCCGCCCCATGCTGCCCACGGACACGAACGGTTTTCCTCGCACTCTTGCTTCTTCCTTACTCTGATCTGTCACGGTGCAGATGGGATGAAGTGCCACGGAGGAAACACAGGTAAGTGGACGCTTAGTCGCTGATTCTCACACGTAAAGCAAGCACGAGAAGAGTGAACTACCGTCTGACCTCCTCTCTCTCTCTCTCTCGTCAGACGCAGCGGCAGATGTCTCCATGTGACTCAACTGCTTCAGTTTCCTTGGGTTCGAAGTGGCGTGACTCCCGCTTCGCTCAGCTGTAAAGACCTGGGTTTGGCAGTTTAAACTAAGTGGAGTTATGGATATTTTAGTGAAATATATATATTTTTGTGTTCAACTTTTGTTACGTGGATATTACATTAAATATAGCAAATAACTAATATTATGATGACTGATGAGGTAATGATGTGTGTGTGTGTGTGTGTGTGTGTTGCAGGCATGACTACGTATGCTCATAGCCTATAGATTATGTATGTATGTCTATGTAGCGGATGGCCTGTGTGTGTGTGTGTGTGTGTGTGTGTGTGTGTGTGTGTGTGTATGTGTGTGTGTGTGTGTGTGTGTGTGTTTACATCATGAAATGGATCAAATTTACCTTCGCTTGGCTCGTTTGTTTGGTGTGTTTAAGCATTGCGGATGTTTGTGTGACGAGAGTTTGTAACCATTTCACTAGTGCCGCAGACGGGCACACAAACACACAGACATGAGGGAAGGTAAGCAGACGTTCGCGTAAGTATATAAATAAATGGATAGATATTTAAAAGAGATGATGTTTAAAGGAAAAGATGGAAAAATCTATATATATGATGCTGAGTAAAACTAATCTCCATGATGAATCTAAAATAACTAGACAGGGAAGAATGCAAATAGATAAATATAAAAGCGTTCGTACAACAGGGAGTCAGACAGATAGATCAACTAACTGACGAAACACAGAAAAACACGTAAAAATAAAAGCACTGGCTAAATACTGAGACAGACAAATACATGTACACAGCAAGAAAAAAAATAAAGATACGAGTGGTTACGTGCCGGTGTGGCGTCATATTCAGCCCTTTTGACGGGAGTTCTCCCAAATTAAACTGCGCATGCGCAAAGTTTGCTATCTTGTCCATATTATTCACTGCACTGTCTTTAAACAGCTTATAATAATATTACCTTTGATCTTATGATTGTCCTTCTTTCTCCTCAGGTTTAAGGGATACTCTCCATTCAATAGTAGCTGGGCTATGGGGTCCATGGCAGCTGACACATTTAAGGCTACCCACATGCTCTCCTGAAGACCACCCATCAACCCGGACTCTAGAGGAACTGTCCAAGTGAAGCAAGAATGAGCTCCGGGGGGCAGCATGAGCTAAGCAAGATGGCGCCACTATAAACACTTGCCTGCGCAATAACGGGCTGGGGACGACCATCAGGCCCCACCAAGAAAGCCTACCAATGTTGAAACGTAAATAAAAGTTAAGACAACCAAACTCAAAGAAAATCAAAGACACGGCGGTAGATAAACAGACAGACAGGTTAAGTGGTCATACACTCTGATGACACAAGGTACGTAGACAGACATACCCACACATAAAAAAATACAGAGGCAGTATAGATCCAAAGAAAGAATGATTGACAGACAGACATAAGGAAGAACAGGTGAATACACAGACGGACAGGTGGGCACATTTGGGGATTATGAATGGATTAGGAAGCTCTTTGAAGTGGTAATGGAATGCACCTGATAATTACGGGATAACGATGATGTGTGTATGTGTGTATGTGTGTGTGTGTGTGAGAGAGAGAGAGAGAGAGAGAGAGAGAGAGAGAGAGAGAGAGAGAGAGAGAGAGAGAGAGAGAGAGAGAGAGAGAGAGAGAGAGAGAGAGAGAGAGAGAGAGAGAGAGAGAGAGAGAGAGAGAGAGAGAGAGAGAGAGAGAGAGCCTGGAGTACGGGGCTCTGACCTGGATGTCCAGCGCTGCCACACACCTGCAGAGACTGGACAAGGTGGAGCGACGGGTGCAGCGACTGTTACAGGAGATCAACCCCCAGCCGCCCCCTCAGGATATTATACATCTAGACACTCTGGAGCACCGGGACGTCGCTGCGCTGGTGGTGTTCCACAAGGTCCAGGTACAAGGAGTACCACACCTGGCGAGGCTGAGGTTCCCCCTGCGAGAGGTTGTGAGAGATACGAGAACGGTACTCTCGAGCCACGAGCAGGTCGGGGTGCCAAGGTCACGCGCCAGCCAGCACCAGAGGACCTTCACCTCCAGGGTGTCCCGCCTGTGGAACACGTTCACGGCGGCAGGGCCAACAGTGAAGGAAATGTCCACCCAGCAAGTAAAAGTGGCTGCTCACAGGTGGCGAAGAACATGCCCCACACCACTAGTGATGCTAAATACACAGTGAACAAGTGTAAAGGGCTTTTGAAATAATGCACAAGAAAAAGTGACATTTTAAGCCCTGAAAAGTGCACAGTGAAACATATGCTTCTCGTTACGAACGATCGCATAGTGTCGTCGACAAAAACAAATATGTTGTCAGTTTATATAAAAAGAGAGAGAGAGAGAGAGAGAGAGAGAGAGAGAGAGAGAGAGAGAGAGAGAGAGAGAGAGAGAGAGAGAGAGAGAGAGAGAGAGAGAGAGAGAGAGAGAGAGAGAGAGAGAGAGAGAGAGAGAGAGAGAGAGAGAGAGAGAGAGAGACTGGCACAGACTAACACTTCTTAAAGCCTCCAAAATATATAGAAGATAGACCGCGGACAGTCAAAAGCTCAAAAGAGGAGAAAGAACGAAGGACAAAAGTTGGCTATAAGATGAAGCGAAAAGACAGCGCTGCCTGTGGGCCGACGAAAACAAATTAGAGAATTACAAAGGAATGACCGAGATGGGAAGGAGGAAGGCAAGGCAAGGAGAGGGAACGAAAGAGGGAGAGAGGAAATTAATAGAGAAATAAGTTAAAAATAGTATAGAGAGAGGACAGACATTTGAACACCTACAGTATAAAAGATAAGTGGAAAATAAAAGCAGTTTAGACGACAAGGAAAAAGATATATGAAGAGGATTCCCCTTAGAAAAAAAGAAGGAACGAAAGAATGGAGAGGAGAAAAGGGCGAGGAAGTGAAAAAAGGAGAAAGGACCAGATACACAGTGGAATACATAAAGGGAATGGTGAAAAATTCTGGAATGGAAAAAAGTAATGGACAGAGAGACAAACAAAGACAGAAAACTGGAACAAAGGGAAGAAAGGAGAGAGAGATATGGGAAAAAGAGGGACATCAGAATATCTCGATCAAAGGAGTGATGGAGGAAGGGAGTGGACAGAGCAAACGGAAAGGGATACGAGGCTAGGGGAGGAGAAAGGAGAAAAAGAGAAAAAATATAGTTGAAAAGAGATACAAGGGAGAAGATATGGACATCTGAACGCCTATAGAATAAGCTGTCTTAGCAGCTGCTACAGTGTCCATTTCCGAGTTTTCTGGCAGCGTAGTAACTGCATTCCCTAACGTCCATGCACAGGCAGCCGCACGAGGTGAGTTCTTTTGTATCGAAAATCCGTGCAGATACTCTACCGGTGAATCTAAGCAGCGATGCCACGTTGAAGGATAAATATATCTTGTGTATGTTTATAAGAGTGTGTCACTCAAGCAGACGGTCAATCAAAACTCGAAGACAGTCATAATGCAGAAAGGGCACTGCTAATATTATATATCTAAACTACTCACTTTTTCATTAAAATGGTAACAGCCTTTTCCAATTAAAGCTCAAGTCACTCAGGGACATATATAGGTAATTTGTTCAAGGATGGCAGGTTGGGTTCAGGGGTTGCAGATATCTGTTACGCCGCATATTTCACTGTCGTTAGTAATAAGGTGAAAAAATAAAACGAACGAACGAACGAACGAAGGGTGTATAGATGGGAGTAAGAAAGAAGGGAGGGAAGAAAAACCTGCCCCAACAAGGAAGGAAATGAGGGAGGAGCAGCAAACCTTTGCAAGACTTGGGGACGTGAGAAAAAATTGTTCGAGCTTGAAAAATAATAACTGAAATGTATCGCTTGAAAGTGTGGCAAAGTTGTGTGAGGGGAAAAATGTTGAAGAGGAAAGTATCGACGAGACGGTTAAGTTTGTGATACGGAGGGTATGACGGAGGAAGGGAGGGAGGGAGGAGATAAGGGGAAGTGGAGGAGGTGGGGAGGAACTGGTCGGGGGGGGGGAGCGAGAGAGAGAGAGAGAGAGAGAGAGAGAGAGAGAGAGAGAGAGAGAGAGAGAGAGAGAGAGAGAGAGAGAGAGAGAGAGAGAGAGAGAGAGAGAGAGAGAGAGAGAGAGAGAGAGAGAGAGAGAGAGAGAGAGAGAGAGAGAGAGAGCATGATGATAGTAGTACATCTGAGGAATGCGTCACAAGGATAGGTCAAAGTAGGTCAGCCGTGGCTTGAGGTCATTTTCTTCATTACAAGGGAGTGCTGTGTTATAACTAAGTACTTGGTTTCTGTTACAGGATCACGATATTCTTCCTCCTCTGCTTTCAAGTTTTATGTATACACTCTAGTGACGTTTTGGTTTCCTCTCTATTACTCATGTTATACTATACGGGTTTTTTTCCACTTTTTGTAATATTTTTTTCTATGCCGACTGATCTCTAGCAGACTTATGTTCTTACTATGTCTCTTTTTATTATTGTTTTACTTTGTTTATTCTCGTCTATTATGAATCTTACTCTTGGTCTCGAAGTGTTTTCCGTGTATGTATCTTTGCCAACTCGGATCTTCCTCCTTTCCCTCCTCCTGTTTCGTCCGTGTCCCTCACCACTTATGTTACTCCTGGCTTCAATGTGTATTCCGTGTACGTATCTTCGCCAACTCAAGTTACGCTTCTTTCTCTCCTCCTTTTCGTTTGTCTTCCTCACCGCTAGATTTGCGCCTGACTTCGATGTGTATTTCGTGTATCGTGCAACTCGTTTCTTGTTTCTTGCCCTCCTTCACCTCGTCTGTCTCGCTCACCGCTAAGCCAAGAGGACAAGGCAGGATTGGAGAAGAAAAAGGAAAACAACCACACGAGGGAAGTTTAAGTGAGTCCGCTGGAGAGGTGTGTAGGAGGAGGCGGTCGGGTGTCTGGGTGAAGAGGAGAGAAAGAAATCGCGTCGCAGCTGGTTCTTAAGAGAGATTTTTCGGGTGCTGCACAGTCTTAAGTGGGGAAGAGTCTTAAAGGAGTGACACCGAGCAGAGCGCAGGGAAGGAGAGGCACAGAAGAGAGTAGGCGACAACAAGGAGAATTAGATGAGGGAGTATGCGGAAGACACCAGAAGCACGGGAGAAATAGTAATAGTTAAAGAACAAAATAGAGAAGTGAAAGGAAGAGAGAATGACAGTGACAGACAGGGAATAATTTCACAAAAGAGAGTAGATGACAACGAGCAGAACTAAATGAGGGAGTAAGGGGAAGAAACCGGAGGCAAGAAAAAAAGAGCAGTAGAAAGAGAGGAAAAAAAAGTGAAAGGAAAAGTGGACAGGCGGATACGAATAACTAAAAAAAAAAAAAAAACGGGAAAAGATAGAAGAAAGAGTTGAAAGACCCCGAAAAAGAAAATCTATGTCGCTTAGGGAAGTATATTATCTCAGTAACCGTAAAAATGAGACGAGGGAAGAGATAGTAAAAAAGGGTGAAGAGAACGAAATGTAAAAGTAATGAGAAAGAGGGAAAAAACTATGTAAGTAGTAAGAAAAGGAAGAGGAGAAAAAAATAAATAAGTAGTAAATAGAGAAAGAAGAGGAGGAGAAGGAGCAGCAGCAGCAGCATGAGGAGGAGGAAGAGGAGAGGAGGAGGAAGAGAAAAAGGGGGAGGAGGAGGAGGAGTAAGGGGTAAACGTGGAAACTTGGACGAGCAAGCAGAAGAAAGCTTCTAGGCTCATTGCAAAGCTGCCTGTTTTTAATGACTTTATCGATCCGTTAGCCACTAAAGTGACCTGCGGAAAAATTAAAGCACTTATGTACGTACTTATGGCTACGTATAGTTTACTCCTGGGGCAGCAAAGTGACGCTCAATACGATTCTTTTTAAAGGAGTTGATTGTTTCCACACCAACTACTTCTACAGGCTGTTCCAGTGGCGGACAATTCTGTTCGAGAGATAACTCCTGCCGATTATATGTACTGCAGCGCTTCGCTTGAGTTGTATTGCCGTTCTTTCTTGTTCTCAAATTAGTTTATAGCGTGAAGAGTTTGGAGTGATCAACGTTGCTGCACTTGTACTGGTACTTGAAGACTTGTATCATGTCTCCTCGTAATCGTCTCATTGCCAACGTGAGGAGGTTGAGTTGCTTGAGTCGTTCTTCGTAAGGTTTCGTCCTCAATAATGGTATCACTCTAGTAGTGCGTCGCTGTACTCTAGAGTAATTCAATGTCCTTCTTGTAATTAGTAGACCAGAACTGAACGTCATATCTCAGGTGAAGCCTCACCAGCGAATAATACAAAGATGACATTACTCCCGGCATCTTATATTCAAAAGAGGAGGAGTAAGAGGAGGAGGAGCAGTAAGAGGAAAACAACAATAACGGAAACGATAAAAAAGTAGGTCAAGGGCAAGAATACGTAAAAAGAAATAAGAGGAGAATTAGAGGGACGAGGAGGAGGGAGAGGAACAATATAGGAGACGCAGGTGATAAAAATCAGGAACAAGAACAATAATGGAGAAATGTTAAGAACAAAGAGGTAGAAACGAATAAGAACGAGGAAGAGGAGGAGAAGGAAGAGAACGAGAAAAAAAAAGAGACGAATGAAGAGGAGGACAATGAGAAGGAGAAAAAGGAAACAGGACGTGAGGTGCAGGAAATCATAAGGCCAAGAAAAACGGAGGAAAGGGAGGAGGGATGGAAGAGGAAAGAAGACGAAGGAAGGAAGAAGGGAAGAAGGAAGCGAATGAGGGAACAAATTGTAACAGGAAGAAGGGATGGAGGTACAAAGAAAAATGAGTGAAGTGAAAGTAATATGAAAATAAACTCTCTCTCTCTCTCTCTCTCTCTCTCTCTCTCTCTCTCTCTCTCTCTCTCTCTCTCTCTCTTATGTAAGGAAGTGAGATACAAGTAGGTCACAGGTTACAGGGATGACGCCAAGTCTCAGAGAGAGAGAGAGAGAGAGAGAGAGAGAGAGAGAGAGAGAGAGAGAGAGAGAGAGAGAGAGAGAGAGAGAGAGAGAGAGAGAGAGAGAGAGAGAGAGAGAGAGAGAGAAAATATATATTGCACGGAGATCAGGACGGAGTGAGAGAAAAGGAGGAGAAAATAATAACGCAGGAAAGCCTGAGGAAAGAGAGGAGAAACGGCCTTGATCATGAAGTTTTTATTCTCGTGATTTTGAGTGGACGTGTGTCAGCCTCGGGTCACTGGAGATGAGAGGGATGCGAACAAACACGGAAGGTGAAGAAATTATATGAAAAAAAAGTGAAAGATGGATCGAATGATGAAAAGTAATGTCATGAACAAATACGTGATAAAAATACAGGAACCTGAGAAGAAAAAGAAGGAAATCCCTGATGCATAAGAAGCTTTAAATTTTATGTATGAAATGGAAGAAAACATCACACACATGAGAAAATGCTTGAGAAGGAAAACTTGAAACTTGAAATCAGTAATGAAGCTAGTAATTGTGGAATTGGTAATTAGTATTGGAAAAGCAAGTAAATTTACACATGATCATTGGCACTTAAAAAGTTAAATAAAAGAAAAACTTGTAAAAAGTAAATTAAATTTAGGAAATAAGAATTTTAAACCAGCAGAAACAGCCTGGAAAAATATATTTTCCAAACATTGACATAAAAGCAAAACAAATCACAAATGAAACATGAAATAGGAAGGAAAATTGGGCAGTTTCTCTTCTTTTTGAGGGTAAGCGAGCAAGGCGAAAGGAAAACAAAACATAAAGGTTACCATCAAACTGAAATTACTGAGGACAAAGGCACGCTACAGAAAACACATACGAACACGCACGACTCATAAAACAACACAATGATGAAGCAATTTGAGAAAGAATATTGCAAAGCGAGTCTTTAGAAAAAAAGAATCACACACACACACACACACACACACACACACACACACACACACACACACACACACACACACACACACACACACACACACACACACACACTGCTCCGGCAGCTTACACCGCTCCGGTAGCTCAATCAGTTAGAGCGCCGCGCTGCAAGGCTTCATGGCCAAACAAGCGGCGGTTTGAGCCCCGCTCAGGCCGGATTTTTTCCGTTGACTAGGAGTGGTTACTGTCCCCCTTTGAGGAAGGGGGATGGGGTGTGTGGTGTGCGAGGTCTTGGCAGTACCCAGAGATCGACAATAATGAGCACTTGCTCACGCCATGAAGGTACCTGCTGGCGAAAGCGAGTCCAACTCGTGATCAGTCAGTGGTTAATTACACACACACACACACACACACATATACACACACCAAGAAAAGTTAGGAAAAGTGAGCCTAAATGTCAAGAAGTAACTACTTGCGAAATATTTCAACAGTGCATCAGGAAGAAGCAAGAGGAGGAGGAGGAGGAGGAGGAGGAGGAGGAGGAGGAGGAGGAAGATGATGATGAGGAGGAGGAGCAAGAGGAGAAGGATGAGGAGGAGGAGAGGAGGAATTTGGGAAGGAAAGGGGATGAAAATACTCAAAAGATTAAAAAAAAAACAAGAAAAATGATTGAGTGAAACGACAGGACAGGAAGATGAAGGAATGATAGGAGATGGAGGAATAGGAAGAGAATGATGATGAGGAGGAGGAGAGCGAGCATAGAGAAAATGAAAATATGGAAAGATAGAGATGAGGAAAAGGAGCGAGTGCAAGGATGGGAAGGAAAGTTAAAGTAAAGATATAATCAGACCAGGGCAGGAAGAGAAAAGAGGAGAACGGGGGAAACCCAGTAAGAGAAATGAACGCGAGGAAGAGAAGGGGAATGAATAACAAGGTAAAGCAAGGGGTAAAGTAGTAAAAATAAAATTGCTAATCTCTTTTTTTTCCTTTACTCCTTCGTTGGGGACAGATAGTTATGAGTTAGCAAGCCACGGACATTGAAGGAAGAAGAGAAGTAGATGGAAAGGGAAAGGGCTGAGGAGAGGAAGATGGAGTGGGATGGAGAGGGAAGGAGAGGAAGAAGGGGATATGGGTGAAGGCAGGACTAAACACGAACGCGTCCTGAGCCTCACAACCTCCTGAGATGAGAGGAGACAAGGCTGTGTACTCAACCACCACACTGTTGCCACTCCATCTCCAGCGCATACATGATCTCCTCCTCCTCCTCCTCTTAAGAGCTAGCAAGTTTCATGTTCAATTTCCTGATCGTTGTCTCTCTTAATTTGCCACCCAGGTAGCCTCCGCCCCTCCCCAGCCTCTCTTCTCTCTTTATGTGTGTGTGTGTGTGTGTGTGTGTGTGTGTGTGTGTGTTATGCACAAAGACTAAACAGAGATAAGGAGCACAGAAAGGGAGGCTCTGGCCGAGTAGTCAGCGCATGGACGTGGTGGTCTCGTGGTGATCTGATCTATCGTGTTTTCTTCTGCCTTGTGTTTGCCAGAGTGCGTCTCAGTTATCTTCTCTCTTTGGACATTTACATATCATTGGGCATGCTTGTGTGTGTGTGTGTGTGTGTGTGTGTGTGTGTGTGTGTGTGAGAGAGAGAGAGAGAGAGAGAGAGAGAGAGAGAGAGAGAGAGAGAGAGAGAGAGAGAGAGAGAGAGAGAGAGAGAGAGAGAGAGAGAGAGAGAGAGAGAGAGAGAGAGAGAGAGAGAGAGAGAGAGAGAGAGAGAGAGAGAGAGAGAGAGAGAGAGAGAGAGAGAGAGAGTAAAATGATATGCTACTAATTTTCTACGGAAATCATCGGTCAGCTTCTACTGAGATTATCTCATCTCCATCTGGCAGCACTGTCGCCCAGCCTGAGATCGGAACTCAGAAGTGACGGATGTCTGGGTACGACTGAAGCCTCACACCCATATACCCGGGAGGCTGGACACAAACCTTCAATTGACACGCACTACCTGTTCACTGGTGGGTGGACAGGGGGCACGGATTACAGGAGACTGCCCATCCGTCTACTAGAGTCCCTGATAGAGAGTACCGACAACTTAATTTTCGGACGCCATATTTGGCCCGTTTTCGCCGCGTTTTTTAAACACTTGCACACGCTCTCTCTTGTATTTCTGTTTCATAGCCATACGGGTCGTCCACTGAAACTGGGTACATTTGTGTCAGACCTGCACACCTTCCAATAACTGGCAGACAGCAGCCAGTGAGCTCTAGGAAATTAAATGAGACAGTGTGTGTCTACACTAACAAGTGTCGCCAACCCATTACTCCCTCATACTTTATCATAATTTGGTCACCAGCTATAGGAATGTACCGTAAGAAAGCGACATGATATCATTATTAGCCTTACGATCAGCCAGTGTCTCAGTGTAGCCACTCAGTAACCCACGTAGCCTGTTATAGGCGTGTCAAGGCGGGCTGTTTACAACCCTGAGAGGCGGCAGCGCTCAGAGGGTACTGAGAGACTTCAAATAAGTCTGGATGCTTCTTTTCGAGTGCTGTTGCTGTGATGGATGGATACTTTTCGCTGTAAAATATTATCGCCAGCAGATGGGGCAGTCTTTTTCTTACCTACAAATCCCTTCCTCGCATGAATCTTGCATGCAGGGAGGGACTCTGCCTCATGATTAAGCTGTTCGACTTGATAGACTTGTCACAGACCACGTTGATAACTCACTGCCCAAGCTCCATCAACACCAAGGCACTTTGTTTCCTTTCTGTTACCTGCTTGCAATAAACTTAAGCCGATGGTGAGAAAATTAGTGGAAAGCAATGATGGGGGGATGGGAGGGGGAACTGATTCCATTACTCACCGTGCTGCTCTCTTTCTTGTGTTGACACACACACACACACACATCTCCGTAGTACAGAGGTTACGGCTCTCGTCTCACAGCCGAGTGGTCCCGGCCTCGATAACTGGGCAGATAGTAGACGGTAGAGTCCCTTGATAGAGAGAATATCGATATGGGCGGCATTGTGTAGAAGGCTGCTGGGCGCCGTATTTGGCCCGTCGAGCACCGCGCAAACTTTGAACAGAGATATCAAGAACATCACTTTTCCTATTTTGGAAGCGGATTCGGCTACAATATCAACCAACGTTAAGAGAGTGTGTGTGGGTGGGTGTGGGTGTAGTATTAAATTTTGCTTTAATAATGAACACATACTAAACATGTTAATTGACAAAAGAGATGCTGGAGTGCACATCAATTTTACGTACATAAACATGGAGAGAGAGAGAGAGAGAGAGAGAGAGAGAGAGAGAGAGAGAGAGAGAGAGAGAGAGAGAGAGGGAGAGAGAGATAGATAGAGCGAGGGAGAGTGAGAGAGAGAGAGGAGAGAGAGAGAGAGAGAGAGAGAGAGAGAGAGAGAGAGAGAGAGAGAGAGAGAGAGAGAGAGAGAGAGAGAGAGAGAGAGAGAGAGAGAGAGAGAGAGAGAGAGAGAGAGAGAGAGAGAGAGAGAGAGAGAGAGAGAGAGAGAGAGAGAGAGAGAGAGAGAGAGAGAGAGAGAGAGAGAGAGTTTTTCTTTCGTCGAGGGCTAAGCAATATAAAGAGAACGGGAGACATGACAGCGTATTTAGGGTGACATTCATTTCCTTCTATTCCTCATCAAATGTTTTCGGTGTTTTTGTTAAACATCTTTTTTCTCTTTATTTTTGGTCTAACAGGTCTCTTCTCTTCAACAAGACAAATACTTAATTAGTGAAGGAGCTGATTAAATAGTTAGTTGTAAGGTTATTTATTAATATATTTATTTATTTATTAGTTAATTTATTCTTTCTTTTCTTTTCCTTTTTCTTTTTCTTTTCTTCTTTCATGTTTTTTTTTTGTTCTTTTCTGCTTTTAAATAATTTTCTTTTCTTGTTTTAATTTTCATCCCCCTCTTGTGATGTCCTTTGGTCCGGGTGAGCCTCTTTCACCCCGGAAGAGACCCACTCGTTATTTTCTTGATGTTCTTGAGAGCCAAAAATGTGGATGATGACTTTTTCCTTTTTAAGATGTTGTGTTTCTATCGTATTCTTTTTCTGGTGTTCTTTTTTTCTGTATTTTCCATGTGTTGTTTTTTTCTTTCTTCATTTTCCTTTTTCTGGTGTTTCTATATCGGCTTTTCTTAGTGCCGTATCCTCCTACATACGAGTCTCCTTCACCCCAGAGAAGCCTCGCCCGTACCAACATACGCCTGTGTGCTAGATTATTATTTATATACTTTGTTGCTGTCGTTGTTGCTGTTGTCGTCGTTGTTGTTGTTGTTGTTGTTGTTGTTGTTGTTGTTGTTGTTGTTTTCCCTTTGTTGATGTTGTGTTTCTATGAGATCTTTTTCCTGGTAATCTTTTTCTGCATTATCCTTTCTCCGGTGTCATTTTTCTTTATTTCCCGTGTGCTGGTGTGGTGTGGAGTATTTTCATCGGCTTTTCGTGACGCGGTATCTTGCTACAGCTGAGTCTCCTTCACCCCAGAGAAGGCTCACCCGTGTCAACATACCACACCAAAGTCCTTAATCCTAGTTGTTCGTTTTGCTAATGTTGTGTTTTGTATCTGATTTCTTTTTCCTGGTATTCCTTTTCTGTATCATCCTGTCTCCGGTGTAATTTTTCTTTATTTGTCGTGTGACAGTGCTATGTAGAGTATCTACATCGCCTTTACCTGGTGCCGTATCTTTGTCCTTTGTCGATAAAAACACGTCGCAATAACTCGTTATCCTTTCTTTGTTTCCAAAACGTTGATTCCTTTGTCGATAAAAACACGTCGCAATAACTCATTATCCTTTCTTTGTTTCCAAAATGTTGATTCCTTTGTCGATAAAACTAAACCATTTCAAAACCATATTTTCCTTTCTTTGTTTCCAAAACGTCGATTCCTTTGTCGATAAAACTAAACCAACTCAAAACCATATTTTCCTTTCTTTGTTTTTGAGTCCTTTGTCGATAAAACACGTCGCAATAACTCGTTATCCTTTGTTCTCAAAAAGTCGATTCCTTTGTCGAAATTAGTAAAGGAAACGAAAGTGTAAAAAAAGAAATTAAAGAAAAAAATAAAGCATTGCACAAGAGGAAGAAGTACAGGAAAAATGTGGAGAAAAAGTTCAGAAAATATTACAACACAAAGGAAACTGAATAGATAAAGATGAGCAGTGATAACAAGAAAATAAGAAAAAAACAGAGAGAGAGAGAGAGAGAGAGAGAGAGAGGAACCACATCCGATATACTATGCCTATCGCAGTAAATACCTGCCCTCCACATTTCGTCACTCGAGCTTCTCACGTCAACACACTCACTGACACACACCGACACACACACACACACACACTGGTACAGGCGCTCTCATACCCCGGCCCCCAACACTCACGCCCTAATAAACCATGAAGAAGGCATCGCTACCACGCTTCCTGCCACAGGAGAACGTCCTCCCCTTCCTGCTACTGCTGGTGGTCGCGCTGAGCCGTGCAAAGGACGTGGACGTCTCGGTAACCACGAGCTGCACCGACGCTGAGACAGTGTTGAGAGAAGGGGACGTTCGTATCACGGCCAACGAAACAAGGGAAAATAAAACCTATTTAAATAACGTCGTGTACATGCGGCCTGAGGAAGGCTTTACGGGCATAGGTGTGCAGGTTGTCACGGGCAGCGAGTCGGGGCAGGAGAGGGTGGCCGCGTGGTTCTCTAAGGCCACCCTTTTCGCCGACGTCAACACCACCAGGTGGTGGGAGGTGTATGTGGCTGTGTTACGCTTCAGTGACTATATAACGTTCAAAGTAGATCTTGGTGAAAGTAAGAATATGTGTAACACTTCGATGATCAGCGACAAACTACTGAGTCTAGAAGTGGTGGGTTATGGCCCCTCAAGATGGAAGGGCTCCCCCTTACCAAATGGCTGTCCCTATCAAAGATATAACAGAACACTGGCCTCCTCAATGCCACTCCCCACTTGCACGGAGCACCCACCCTCTATCGAAGCTACACCTACGATTATGAGAACACTGGCGGGTGTAGTGGTGGCAGTGGGGGTTGCGGTGATGGTGGTGGTTGTGTATTGCAGAATACAGCGCTGCTCAGCGGATGAAAGTAAGTGTAAGGTGACATATACGATTACAGTGTGTGTGTGTGTGTGTGTGTGTGTGTGTGTGTGTGAGAGAGAGAGAGAGAGAGAGAGAGAGAGAGAGAGAGAGAGAGAGAGAGAGAGAGAGAGAGAGAGAGAGAGAGAGAGAGAGAGAGAGAGAGAGAGAGAGAGAGAGAGAGAGAGAGAGAGAGAGAGAGAGAGAGAGAGAGAGAATCAAGCGATAACAGATGTACAAACAATAATTATAATTATAATAATAATAATAATAATAATAATAATAATAATAATAATAATAATAATAATAATAATAATAATAATAATAATAATAATAATAATAATAATAATAATAATAATAATAATAATAATAATAATAATAATAATAATAATAATAATAATAATAATAATAATAATGATAATCCTTCAGACGCCTCGCTCAGACCACGCCCGGCCGGGCATAGTGAGCAGCATGAGACGCCCATCATGGAAAATAACCTGTACGTTCCCTCCGTGTCCTGGAGGGACGGTGCCGCCGTCGGGGCACCCAGGGAAATGATCCGTGTTATTGAAAACAGCCAGTAGGACCCCTATAAAGCCCGCAGGGACGCGGCCGCCGCCGGGACACCCACGGAAAGCATCCCTGTCAGTGAAAACTGCCGGTAGGAGCCCTTGGAAGCCTGCAGGGACGGGGTCGCCGACGGGGCACCGAGGTAAACAACGTACGTTATGGACGAAAGCCTCGACGAGACCTTTGAAGCATGGAGGGGAGGGGTCGCCGCCGGGTCATCGAGTTACACAATGAACACTATGGACGAAACCTCTGAAGGCTTCAGGAGCGCTGCCGCGGCCACAGCGACGAGGGTACATTCACTTTTTGTCTGGTTAATCATGCGCTCCCGCCTCCGCTATTTTTTCATAGTGAGTGAAAACTATCTCTAAAAACTGTCTCCGACTGTCACGAGAGTCGGCGGAGCTGTCAGTCAGAAAAAAAACTATTTGCCTGAATATATGACTGACCACACGACTGAATGGTTCCGCCTTTATCAGTCAGTGACACAGCCACTACAGTAGTAACTGTTTACTGCCTACATACACGCCTTCGCCTCTGCCAGTCGTGAACACAGCTTATGCAAATTATAGAGACTGGATTGACTAATTATATAACACCCGAATACAAATAAATACAAATACTATATCTTGATTATCCTAGCATGAATATCCATAATATTTATATAGCGGACTTATATAATGGGACTTTACTTGTCTTTCTTCAGTACATACAATCCTGACTTTTCCATCTTCGCTTATGTCACAAAATACTACGATACTAAATTACTAAGAATAGATACTAAATAGATACTAAGAAAACCTGCCCGTCAGAGGAGTGATAGTGACATCCGCGTTTGTTTCCGCTCTCGCGAGAGTTTGTCAGCTGCTCCTGATCTGTGTGTGTAACAATAATGATAGCAATAGTAGTAGTAGTAGTAGTAGTAGTAGTACCTGGTAGTAGTAGTAGAAGTAGTAGTAGTAGTAGTAGTAGTAGTAGTAGTAGTAGTAGTAGGTCCTGGTAGTAGTGTAGTAGTAGTAGTAGTAGTAGTAGTAGTAGTAGTAGTAGGACCTGGTAGTAGTAGTAGTAATAGTAGGACCTGGTAGTAGTAGTAGTAGTAGTAGTAGTAGTAGCGGTAGCAGTAGTAATAATAGAACGAACAATAATAATAATAATATTGTTAACAATAATAATTTTAATAATAATAATAGTAGTAATAATAACACATGGTTTATTCACTGCCCAACATCCCTCCACCCGAACCTTTACAACACACACCTAAGGAGGAACACAACTGAACCTTTACAACACACACCTAAGGAA